>NC_056727.1:772249158-772256658 GCF_019279795.1 Protopterus annectens | reverse complement strand
TTGTTGTTGATCTGCTCCCTGCAGAATATCTGCAGAAAGCTGCAGGTGCCATAGCATACCCCATCTCCATCTTAATCAATTGAACTATATCGGAAGCTACCTCCCCCTCCATCTTGAAAATATATCATGTTATCCCACTCCATAAAGGAGTGAGCTCCATAGAACTGTCAAACTTCAGACCCATAGCTATTCTGTCACCCCTGGTTAAAATTATGGAGAAATGTGTCCAAAGACAACTACTGCATTCTCTCATTCAGAACAAGTTGTTGGCTAACTCTCAGTATGGCTTTAGGCCATTCCATAGTACCACCTCAGTACTCTTATCTTTCTCTAATGCCATAAATCATAACAGAAATATCATACTATCCTCAGCCCTCTTTCTTTATCTCTCTAAGGCCTTCGATATGGTTAACCACCAACTACTCATCCAAACTTTGAAGGCAATCTCCTTAGATAACCATGCTCGCCAGTTGGTTTCAGTCCTACCTGTGTGGTAGACAACAGGCAATCCTATGGCAGGACAAACTTTTAACCCCTCTACTCAGCACCCTAGATGTCTCCCACAGCTCTATACTAGGACCACTTATTTTCTCTATCTTTATTAATGACCTTCACACTGTCATCCCAAATGCATCCTGTATTCAATATGCAGATAACTCCACTTTGATTTGTTCAGCCACCTCCCCGACAAATCTACTGACATTAACCCAGATCACTTGAAAATTAGCTCTCTAATCATTGTCTAATCTTAAACCCCAACAAAACAAAACTGCTTCTTTTCTCCCCAACTTGTAGGTCCTCCTCACTATTCTTTACCATAAAATCAAATAAAGGCACCATACTCTCCCCAGATGCCCAAACCAAACTCTTAGGCATTACAGTAAACAAATAACCTCAAATTTGATGTGCATGTCAATCAAACTATGAAAGCCATTAATAAAAAACTGGGCTCCCTTTATAAGATTAAACCTTTCCTCACTCCACTTGCTAGGACTGCTATTGCCCATTCACATCTACTCTCCAGTCTTCTCTATGCCTCCCCTGTAATCACCACCTCGAACAAATCTACTCTCAGCAAGCTCTCTAGCTGTTATAACCACATTGCTAGGTTTACAACTAGTATGGCATGCAGGACACACCACTGTCATAACCTAAATCTACTAGGATGGCTAGAATTGCCTAGCCTGCTTAAGTACAACCAGCTTATAGTGGCCCGTAAAATTCTCAACCATCCTATCAACATGCCTGCACTTAAAAACATCATCTGCCCCTACAGTAACCTTAGGCATCTTTGCTCATCAAACAGACTGCTGGTTCAAGCATTTAAAACCAATAACTCTGCTGGGGACTCTGTTTGCCAACTCAATTGGCAAAACTTGGAGATCACTTCCTGCAGATCTTACCCTCGAACCCTCCCTACCCCAATTCAAGAAAAGTCTCAGGCAATATTTTAAAGCACACTGGCTATGTCTTTTTTCTAATCCTTACTAGCTCCTACCCTATAATCTGAGTACTATGTCTTAATTTCTCTCAGTCTATATACTTATGTTATTTTAAAGAACAAATGATTGCATACCCTGTTAGAGCAGAGTCTGTAAACTATGTGAAACTGTGTAATTCTGTGAAATAATTTAATGATTTTGTTACTTTCTGTATGATTTGCCTTGGAGCTTTACTCCCCTGGCCTCCGCTGAAAATGGACATGTATCTAGTCAGACTATCTCGGTCAACAAATATAAAATAAATATATATATATGTACACATGTATGTATGTGTATATATATATATATATATATATATATATATATATAGATAGATAGATAGATAGATATAGATTTAGATATAGATAGATAATTTTATCATGAAATATGGAATGTTCAAAAGAACAAATGAAAAAACATTTTACAGTGAATCAAAAATTATTAAAAACTAGACAAAATAAAACAATTTTTTTGCAGGGGGGGGTAAGCTCTCCCTGCAGTTCCCACATCCCCTGCTAATTAAATATACCGTCTCTGAGATCACACACAGCAAATTCCCTTACCCCACTGCAACTTGATCTCATACACCAAGCTGCTGGCAAAACCACCATTAAGAAAAAACAACTCCTGCATTCTAGGAAGTATCAAGAAAGCAAACAGAAAAATATGAGGAGCAGAATGACTCAGTTATTAAGAACTCTTTCTTCCAGTACCAAGGTGTGGGGTTTAAGTCTGACCTCTGGTCACTGATTTTTTGTGGATTTACAGAGAACTCTACAATGTTTTTTTAAGTGTTTCAGTTGCTTTCAGAGCTATCCAAGCTAAGATAAATATATTTTTCTGATTAACTACATTTGGATTTGCTTTATACAATGATTACTACTGTTTTTTGAGCATTTTAAAGCATTTATTTAATTTTATGGTGAAACTAGTCACTTCTCTATTTGTTAGTTTTTCTAGTCTGTGTGCCTCCATATCTCTTTATAGAAAGGCAAATTAACCAGGGAGTTAGTTGTTTGATAGTTTCCTTTTTAAGCTGTTTTTGAGAGCTACTTGTGCTTTTACATTAAGAAATTCCAGGCACAGACATCTTGTGGCAGAAGGTGTTTCCTTGGTCTCTTTGAGTTGGGAAGCACTGCTAGTTGTTTGTTGTTCAATCTGCACTTGATAGCTCCATTTACTGTGCTTTTACATTAAGAGATTCCAGTGTCAGACATATTGTGGCAGAAGCTGTTTACCTGGACAAGGGAAGTAAATACTGTGGGAAGAAATAGCCAGAGAATTGTTATGGCTAGGCTTGTATGGGCCCTAGGGCCGATAACCTATTACCAACCTATGACTATCTTAGTTGGGAAGCACTGGAGGAAGATCAAAATGAGGTTTAATAGCTAGAGAGCATAGGAGTCAGTTTTCAAGGGTTTTTTTTTCTCTGCATGGAGCTGTCCACCAGGTAGTGGCAGTTAGCAGTACCCTGTACAGTAGTACACACCTAGACAGTAAAATTTAACTATTAAGTTGGGATTAGATCCAAAACCTGTTAAATGGTGTGTCATTGTATAGAATAAGCTTAGAGCAGTTAGCTTGTGCATTGAGTAGCACTAAGATATCCTAGCATTATATAACATTTATTTATTTATTTATTTATTTATTTATTTATTTAAGTTTGATGACCAGGGAAGTCCACTGTGCCAAGAAGATCCCGTTTTCAGTGGAGGCCCAGGGAGAAAAGCTCCACAATAATTGAAAGTTATATTTCACATGTTACAAAAGGACATAGTTCATACAGCTAATTAAACATTTACAGATAAGCTCAAAGATATTTGCAATTGGCTTGTCACAATGTTACAAAAACGAAAAGACATAATGCAATACAGAAATTTCAACATTTACATAAAGTGAATATTTTTGTTATAAACTCAATTTTAGGTTTAACATTTCAAAATATATAGCTACTAGTCATTAGTAGGTTATGAAAATATTATGCATGGAGAGGGTAATAGTATATTTGTGACTGGAGAGTATAGTACAATATATATTAGAGAGAAAATTAGTTTTTAGTAGTGGAGGGATTGTTTTGGGTGGGATGAAGTAAATAGTAGAGGTAGTTGGGTGAGTCACTGCAAGGTGGAATGGGGGGGGGGTTTGAGATGGAGCGTGGCAAGGGCATTCCCATTTGGAAGAAAGATGACAGAGTAACTGAGATTAGAAATTTGTATGGTTAGGTAGATTGCGTAGGTGTGTGGGGAGAGAGTTCCAATGTTTAGCTAAGGAGTGGGACAGCAGTAGATGGCCAGGAGGTCATGCAGGTTTCTAGACCTGAAGGAGGTTTTGGTTTTTGGATCTGAGTGAGCGGTTGGGAATGTAGGTTTTAAGGAAGTACCGAGAGCTGGGCAGTTGGCAGGTTTAAAGATGAGCTTGTGGGCAATGGTGAATTGTAGGTAACTGAGGTACTTGGGTAGTTCAAGCCAGCTGAGGGTGAGGAGGGAATGGCAGTGGTGGGATGAGTTTTTTGAATTGGTTGCAAATTTTGAGATCTTGTTTGGACTGATGGCCAAGATGGAGACTGGTGAAAAGAGGGGTATCATACATAAGGGAGGGGAGTAGGAAGGTTGATGCAAGAGTTTGATGGGTAGAGGGGTTAGGAAGCAGTTGTGTCTGTAGAGGAGACCTAACTTTTGGTGGATTTTCTTGATTGTGGAGTGGTTGTGGGTGTCAAATTTTGGTTCTTCATCAATAATGATGCCAAGAAGCTTGGTGTTTGGAACAATTTCAAGGAGGGTGTTGTTTTGGCTTTGTATGGTGAATGTGGATTTGTCAATGGAGATTTTGGTATGGGAAAAAACATTAGTTTTGTTTTATTTACATTTAGTGCCAGATGGTTAGACTGCATCCAGGTTTCTGTTTTGGAGAAGGCTTGTTGGGTTTTTGCTAGGAGTTCGGAGGGGGAGCAGGCTGAGCAGATGATTGTTGAGTCATATGCATATTGGATGATAGATGAGTCTGGGATGGATTGGTAAAGTTGTTAATGAATAGGTTGAAGAGAAGAGGGCCAAGATCAGAGCCCTGTGGGGCACCTGTGGGTGTTGGAAGGAAGGGGGAGGTTGAAGTTTTCCATTGGACAGCTTGTTGGCGGTTGAACAAGTAGCTGGAAAACCAGGTGATGGTGGTGGGAGAGAGGTGTAGGGTGGAGAGTTGGGACATAAGTAGGGTGTGTGAGATGGTATCAAAGGCCTTTGACAGATCTAGGAATAGTGTGGATATGAACTTGCCTGAGTTGCGTTCGAGATTTATGGTTTCAAGAAAAGAAAGAAGGGCAGTCATGATGCTGTGGCCAGGGTGGAAGCTGTGTTGGGTAGGGGAGAGGAGATTGTTTAGTGTTAGGTGTGCTGTGAGTTGCGCTTGTATTGTTTTCTCTAGTATTTTAGAAAGAGGGGAAAGGATGGCAATAGGACTGAAGTTGATGGTATCAGTATTTTTGCCACCTTTGTGGAGGGAGGTGATGTAAGCATGGCGCCAGATAGAAGGGTTGTATGATTCTTGTATGGATCTATTTATAAGAATAGAAATGGGATAGGCAATGCTGTCGGCAGATTGTTTGAGGAAGGTGGGTGGAAGATTGTCGGGTGCATTGCAAAAGGGTTTGAGTTTGACGAGGAAGGTTGATGATTGGGGTAGTGGTTGGGGCAGGAGGGTGTGGTGGTGGAGGAGGGGGGTGGGAAGGAGGCTGCTAGTTTAGCTATGAAGTCTATGATATGAAGAATGAGTTGAACTGGCTTGCTGTTTCAAGGTTGGAGAGGTTGGGGTCTGAGCAGGGGTTTTCTTTGTTGCCAGGATGCAGCATGGATGAGATGGAGTTTCAGAATTTTTGGGGATTTGTTGAGTGCAAGGACTGGAGTTTGGAGTAGTGGGCTTTGTGGTCTTTAATTAGTTTTTTTGCAGAGTTTCATAGTTGCTTATACTCTAGGTGGGTGTTAATGTTTTTATGGTTTTGATATTGTTTCCATTTTTTGTCCCTTTGGCTCAAGGCTAGTTTAGTATCTTTTGATAACCATGGGCAGGGATTGGTTTTGATGCATTTGGTTTGGGGGGGGGGGGCTTGCTGATTGAGAAGGGTTAGGAATGAGTGGTTAAAGTAGGAAATGGCATCATCTAGAGGAAGTTTTTTTAGAGGGGACCAGTCAGTTTTTTTTACGCATTTGGAGAAAGTTAAAGGGTTGAAAGAGGAGAGGTTATGGATTTGGATGTAGTGGTGTTTATGCAGTGGAGATGGGAGACAGTAGGTGAAGGCTGATAGGTGATCGCTGAGAGAATCAGGTAATGTTCCTCTTGCCCTTAACCCCAGAAACTACTCTAAGAAACCCCTATCAAAACCTAATCCTAAATCCTAAACAGCCAACCCTATTACAGGATCAGACAAAATAGATATGCAATTTCCAAATGTTCCTGTGGCTAGTTTGGTAGATTTGGGCATCCTAAGGCAATGCAGCAATTGTTCATATTCTCAGATATCCAGTTAATCATTAAAGAAAATGACACTTTATGTGAGATATGTAAACACAACTTCTTTGGATGCAAAATGTTTGCATACAAACAAGGTTGTCAGGAGTACCCACACTACATCCCTCAAACATATAATTCACCATACACACAGATTGCCTTATGCTGAAGCACTTAAAACAAACCTTCCCAAATCTCAAAATCCTCCAAAGCCACCTAATTGCAACACTGTTACTCAGCAATCACTAAAACACACACTAAAAGCAACACCAAACATCTCACATAAGCCTACATCTAATGGTCCCACAAGAGTAAAGCCTATAAAAAAAAAAAAAAAAAAAAAAAAAAAGAGTAAAGCCTATAAGTCAAGCATACACTTTACTTAGTACTCTTGTCATTGTGGACTCCATTGTGTGATGCACAGATGGTCCACTCACCAGATTGGACTAGGCAAAGATAACACTTAGCTGCCTATCTGGAATCAGGATGCCCAGTATCTGGCATGCACTCAAGTTACTGGACTCCAGGTACCAATATACTTCTATCATAGTCCATGTTGGTGTAAATGACCTGAGACATACCTCACTGGACTATATGAAAAGAGACATAATGGATCTCTTGGAATATGTACCTTGCATTAAGCAGTACTCTGCCCTCACCTAGGATGATACCGCAGTATGAACATAGCATGATTGATTTTAATAATTGGCTTAGCTTCTGGTGTCATTCCATGGGGATCCACTATCTGTCAGCATGGGAGAACATGGTCAAAAGACTACATTGTTTTGTCAAGTATGGGGTGCACCTATCACCCCCCCCCAGGCTTTCAGATATTAGATAACACTTTATCCATCCCTTAGAGCCTTTTTAGGTAATGTTAAAAATACAAGACTGCCAACATAGTGAAAAAGTCTACAATCAACTTTAAGGTGTTACTGCTTAAGGCTCAGAGCCTACACAGAAAAACCCCACACCCTTCATGCCCAACTCAATCTGGAGAATGTAGATATCTGTGCCATGACCAAGACTTGGTTTAAGTCATAGAAAGTACTCCAGAAATGCAAGACTTCCACACATTTAGACCAACAGCAGCACAGACTGAGGTAAAAGGTAAAGATATCTTGATCTACATTAGCAACAAACATACCTTCAGGTTGGTTAAACAGGATGATACCATAGAGCTCATGCATGCACAGGTTATCATAGGTAATGTCCCTCACTGGGTCCCTATCAATTGATTGACTTTTCAGAACCTGAAAATTCATATGGTCAAAACCATATAATTGAATTTTTGAAAACTCAAAAGTTTTTGAATGGAGATCACAGTACAGTGTGGATCGAGGAATTTACCCTTTTCCTCATTGTAGTGCAGTCTCGGAGTTGGTATATATAATTTGCAGGGGGAGGGTCAGGGGAGTTTGCCCCCCCTCGCAAAAATGTAAAAAAGGTATATCTTTGTGGTTTTTTTTTTGGATGTTCGAGTTTTTGGAATCTCAATCATATGGTCTCTACCATATGAATT
>NC_056727.1:772156658-772244158 GCF_019279795.1 Protopterus annectens | reverse complement strand
CCATCATAAGTGACAGTATAGACTACCATGTGGAAAAACTTACCATGCAGGAACCGGATTATATTTGTCAACCTTCTCTGCAGTCCTGTGGGAGTGTCACTGGCTCCTAAAGTATGTATGGTTTTGAGAATACTCACTACAGGAACCTTTTGGTCACCAACATGGGACATAGTGGGGGATTTCCCAGGCATCTGCCTCAAGGATACTTTAACATTTCTTCAAATGCCATATTTCAGCATGTGGTGGAGCATATGTAGTTTCCCAGAGGAGAGAGCCAACACCACACAGGGCTTTTACATTATAGCACATTTTCCTTGGGTCATAAATTATACTCACATTGAAATAAAGGCCCCCACCTAGTGAGCTGGGAAGAAGGTACATGAACTATAAAGTTTACCACTCAAACTGCCAGGTGTTCTGTAATGCAAAAAGTATAATCTACAATGTGTCTGTAGGCCACATAAGCAGTAATCATGTTCCCATGCACGGTACACATGTAACTTGTATCAATGGTTTGTGAAGGGTGACGTCTCTCGGGGACATCTTATTGGTGATGCTGGATATGCCCTGGAGCCGTGGCTGATGACATCAGTCAGAAATCCACATGCAATGACAGACAATGGATACAACTATGCCCTGTCAAAGAAGCAGGGTATCATTGAGTATGAATAAAAAACGACAGCAGGAACCAGATCCAAAATATTTATTGCACTTAGCGCCACAGCCAACACAGCCTTCAAAGAGTACAGTTTTTTAATAAAACCTTCCCCTGTATATATACCCCTTGACAAACAATAAATTAATAAAATAATCAAATAATAAAACAATTACATCAATTAATTGCAACAATTTAAAGCAAGCATTTCCAATTAATTTCCTTATTCAATCCCCCTTGGTGTAAAAGTATCAAATTTTAAAATAAACACAGTTTCTTTGTATGCTAGTGTATTTTTAATCAGTCTTTCATCTCTCTTTCTTACCATAACTTTTTCCATAATTGTTTGCTTGTAACAAACCACTATCACCATGATGTTTCTGCATAAATTTTAAAGCTATAGGGCTTTCCAATCTATGCTTTTTAATGTCTCTAATATGTTCCTGCAACCAAATTCTAAATTTCCTTTTGGTCTCCCCAGTATAGAATAGGTTGAAGGGACACATCAAACAATACATTATGCCCTCAGTATCACAAGAAAAACTAATATTACATACAAATGTTTTTTCCATTAATTCTACAAAAACTAGACACTGTATGTCAACATATATTACAATTATTGCAGGGCATAGTACCTTTATATCTTAAAGATATAGAAACATTTTCTACAGATAATATAAAGTAAGCCTTCACTAATTTGTCTGCAAGATTTTTCCCTCTTTTATATGCAATATAAGGTGTGCTACAAATAATTTTATTCAAAAATCCATCATTCATTAGAAATTTCCAATAATACTTAACCGTTTCCCAAATTTTTCCACTTAAGGTATTATACGTGGTCACAAAAAAAACATTTTTTCACCATGACTCAATTTACTTCTATTCCTAACATACATATTCTTATTATGTGTAGATAGACTGGCTTCAGTTATTTTTCTCACAGATTTTTTAATCAAATCTTTACTATAACCTCTATATATAAACATAGACAATGTCTGGCATATTTGCTTTTCTAAATCAACTGTATTATTACAAAGTCTGGCTAGTCTAACCATTTCACCAAATGGCAAATCTTTAATAGTATGTTCAGGATGACAACTAGTGCCATATAAGTACTAATTGCCATCATCAAATTTACGATGGACTATCGTTCTTATAGAGCTATCGTCCTTAACAATTAAGTGCACATCCAAAAAATTAATTTCTGTTCCACATTGTAAACCATCAAATTTAATACTTTGAGTATTATTATTTAGCTGAGATACAAATTCTTGAACTTTATCTAGTCCACCATTACAAATAAAAATCAAATCATCAATATATCTAAAATAAAATAAAACATGTTCCTGTACAAACTTATTTCTATAAATTTAATCCATCTCAAACTTAGCCATAAGGAGATTTGCATACATGGGGGCAAAATGTGCCCCCATGGTTATACCTCATAGCTGATGATAAATTACCTCATTAAAACTAAAATAATTATGAAGCAAACAAAAATGAATAAGCTCAACCATATAATGGGACATTGGATTATCATCCAAAAAATATTGTAAAGCTATAATACCATCATTATTTTTAATATTAGTGTATAGACTGCATACATCTATGGAAATCCAAAACATGTTGGAATTCCATTGTATGCCTGATATTTTTTTCCGAGAAATCAAAAGAATCATTAATATAAGAACCAAGTTTCTCTACATAAGGTAACAAAAGATAATGTACGAGCACACCAACATTGTGTAAAAAATAATTAGTAGCAAATACACAATGGCACTGACCAAAAAGCAGCATCTGCCTGATAACTTTGTGCCAGATTAAAACATGTGCACTACAGTAAAAGTGATTCATGCAAACCTGAAACCAGACTGTGCTTACTCATCCATTGCCTGGCCAAACCATGCACCAGACATAGGCAACCCAAGTAACAAAGTACAAATGATGGGACACAGTTATCATCAATTGGACATGTGGGGATGGGAATACAACCATGAAGTGACTTTTACAGGGAAATGTGTGTGTGTTGTGCTAACTGTAATGAACTTTGTACAGTGTGTGTGTGTGTGTGTGTGTGTGTGTGTGTGTGTGTGTGTGTGTGTGTGTGTGTGTGTGTGTGTGTGTGCATGTGTGCGTGTGTGCGTGTGTGTGTGTGTGTGTGTGTGTGTGTGTATGACAGGGGTTGGGCTGGAGCATAATGTAAAATGCTCTGGGTTACTATCACTGGGTGTTGGAACTCCATCCTATACTGGCTTTTGTTTGTGTCCTCTGGCCCTCAGTCTCAGCAGATGTTGCAGCACTGTGTGTGTGCACACACGTGTGTGTGTGTGTGTGTGTGTGTGTGTGTGTGTGTGTGTGTGTGTGTGTGTGTGTGTGTGTGTGTGTGTGAGTCTAATGGACAGGTCCAGGGCACCCACAGAAGAAGTGTGGGCATCTTGTTCATTCCCCCCATCCACAGGATCTGCCTTCTTTCAAAGTGCCACAACCAGTAACAACTCTTTACCTAGAGGCATGGTGCTCAGGGACTGTGCTGACCAATTAACTACTGTTCTCACTAACATATTCAACATCTCTCTACATCAAGCCACAGTACCCAAGTGCTCCAAGAATGCAACCATTATACCACTGCCCAAGAAGTCTCTGCCCTCAAGCCTGAATGACTACCACCCAGTAGCTCTCACCTCCACCGTAATGAAGTACTTTGAGAGATTAGTCAAAAACAACTTAGCATAAAGTCTTCCAGCAACACTGGGCCCACTCCAATTCACTTATAGACTCAATTGCTGTATGGCAGATGCCATCTCACTGGCACTTCACTTATCCTTAGCACACCTGGAGAACAAAAACTGCTATCTCTGCAAGTTATTTATTGACTTCAGCTCGGCCTTCAACATGATCATCCCCCAACATCTGATTGAGAAACTGGTCTCTCTGGGTGTTACCACTCCTTTATGCAAATGGATTCTGGACTTTCTTATTGACAGACCACAAAAGGTGCATAGGCAACAACACCTCGGTTAGCATCACACTGAACACTGGAGTACCTCAAAGATATGTCCAGAGTCCCCTGCTGTACAACACAAGCCACATTATTAAGTTTGCAGATAATACTACAGTGGTGGGTCTCATCAGCAATGGTGATGAAAAAGCCTACAGAGGGGAGGTAAACGAGCAGATTGGCTGGTGTGACAACAACAACCTGGCTCTCAATGGAATAAAACAAAGGAGATAACAAGAACCTTCAGGAAGAAACACAAGACTCATTTTCCACTTACAATCAAAGGAGAAACAGTGGAAAGGGTGAAAAGCACCAAGTTCCTGGGGGTGTATATTGCTGAAGACTTGTCTTGGTCAATAATCACTAATCAGATTGTTAAGAAGGCACAACAGTGCAGTTCTCACAACCTTCTACAGGGGTATCATCGAAAGCATCCTGACTATTAATCTCTCGGTGTGGTATGGAAACGGCATGATTTCAGATCGTAAATCTCTCCAGAGGGTGGTGAAAGTGGCAGAAAGAATTATCAGGTCAGTGCTCCCATCTATCCAGGACTTGCACTCTGCTCAGTGCCTCAGCAGAGCCATGAAAATAGTCAAAGACTGCACCTATCCTGCCCACGGTCCATTTACATCTTTGTCTTCAGGCAGGAGATACTGTAGATTGCATTGCAAATCTGCCAGATTTAATAGAAACTTTTTTCCACAAGCCATCAGACTTCTGAACTCCAGTAATAACATACACCATGCTGATCATTGAGGTCTGGAGTTACAATGCTGAAGTAATTCACAGACATATGCAATAACTCTATGAAAGTACAATCTTATACCTTATGTGTAATATTAACGATGCTGAGTGAACATTCTGTGCAATATGCCAAGTTAGCATTGCGTGCAAGTTGGAATCTGTCTGATTTTGATGTGTGCAATATTTTGGGTACTGACAAAAACATGTAAGTGGAATATTATTGGTGCATGTCATTGTACTCGTTACTGCACTGCATAAAACTCTTACTGTTATTATTGTTGGATTAGCATTAGTATAAGTGTTATTGTTGTATTAATATTATCAGTATATGTTGTATGCACATTGAGTTAGAAGTAATACAATTTCTTTCAGTTGCACTATTGTGTGGTCTGAATGATAATAAAGTTCACTTTGATTTTGACTTTGACTAACATGTGAACATGAGTGATAAGCAGTATCAGACATATCGCAGACATAAACACCATACCCTTGTGGACATCCTCCTCTGACTATGCTTAGCTCCACAGAAGATGTTGGCATGGAAGTGGTGGCACTGCATGTGCTTAATCTAGGCCTCCCATGCCCATGATGGCCATCACCACTATAGCCAGATGGAGTGGCTATGTGATGCATGCCTGGCATGCATACTGTGAAAAACAGAGGGCATTCATTTTACCAGCAAGTGATAGAACATGCCCTGGATATTGCACATACATGGAGTGCCTTCCCTTAGATCATCAGGCATACCCTGTAGAATTTGCATGATCTCTACAAGGACTGAGGTGGTGCTGGCCTGTGCCTCTCTGGTGACCCTACACATTTACTGTGTTTCAGACATTAAGACAGCTTATTTGGCTGTGTGGTTGGTACACATGACACTTACATGTTATTTATGGCCACTCGCTTCCTGACCTACACATGTTCCCCCATGTCCTGTGCAACCAACAATGAGGGCTGTGCCACAGGGGAACACATATTATCCTGCCTAGTTCTGTCAGTGACAACATGCTCCTTACTAGTAATCTATGTGTGTTGTGTGGGATCCAGAAGCACAGAGGCATGTCCACTGACTGGCTAGGCTATCTGTATTCCATATTCCTTGTATCTATCTCAGACACCATGCTCCCAGACCATGCCAACTAGCCACCACCATCACAGTCAGATTTGTCTCCAATATCAGGTAATGGTATATCCACAGTGGTGGAGCCTGATAGCATATCATCTGTGAAGACACCAAATTAATAAAATCCATCACCTATTCTTTATTCATAGTAAATAATAACATGGCAAATAGTAGTATAACATTAAAAGATAGACCTTGCCATGTGCAGTCTTGCTTTTTATAGCAATAATGTTCCTATGCTTCAAAAAAAGTTCATTTATTGATATGCTCTAAACTACACCATGGAGAAATATACATTTGCCTTAAGTGTACTGTCACATACCTGGGGCTTCTTCAGTTGAGATTCTAGGAGCACTACACAGTTCCGCATGTATGTCCGGCACACCATTGCGGGACAGGGACAAGTCTTATCCTCCACACTGAGAGGTGAAGAATTCCTCCATCTCAGTTAATAGTGGTTCAGCTCTGGACACCCTACCCTCATGTATAAGGTGGATAGCATGCTTTGGTGTATCTCAGATTATGTCACTGGCCCATCAGCAGATTTGTTTACAGGTTCCACTTTGGCTGCTGATAGTATTTATATCATTTACTGCATACTCCTATGCACAGTCACTGAAGGGCTAGTCAGATGTCTCCCAGCTGAACTTCTGTCAGCCTAAGAGAGAGAGAAGACCTGCACAAAGGTCTCATTCTCCACATGGTGAAGTTGCATTTCTGTGCCTTCCCTTGACAGTCATTATGTTGTCTGGAGAAGAATATACTTTGGATAGGGATGTACATGGATAGGGATAGTTGTGAAATGCCACATTAACTGTACTTGACTACTCTTGCTGTACTGGGTAGATGTCTGTAAATATATGGTACAATTAAACATAATGGCCTAATATCATCAACGGTACAATTAGTCCCATTGTCCTCCCCCATGGTCACCCACTCCAACAAGTAAAAAGCAGTCCTGTAGTACTCTACCCAGGATTAATGCTATGTTGTGGTAGTATATCAAGTTACCTCATAAAGGATCATGTCAGTTAGCCCTAAAACCATTCACAGGACCAGTGAGTGCAACTAGTCACCCTCATTGCCAATGAAAAATATATTCAGTTGTGATATTGCAGCTGTGTGAATAATCCTTCCACCTAAAACAACAAAACAAATAGTTCATCTTCTCACGCTGTACCATAAGGATTTCAATGAATGGGTAACAGAACATACCTCAAGCATGTTTTTCCTGTACTGTCAGAATACAGTGGAAAGATGAACACAAACTACAATAGCAATAACAGCAGACCACACTCCTGACAACTCTATACACTCCATTAAATAATGGCAGCAGACAGCAGTTCAAGCAGTTTGCTTTGCACCTGTAAATGCTGGTTAACTTCCTTGTATAAGTAATCTGACTCAAGTTTACCTCCTCATTTCATTAGCAGATCTGACTTAACTGCATTTTTTACAATAGCAGTAGGTTGAACATGTTTCCACCACAGTCAAGCCACATACCCTGGACATTTGTACAAGTCAGACCTACTCAAGACAGATCCGGAAAGTTGAAAGTATGGAAATGTAGGTCTTATGTCACAAGCCAGTAATGTTGCATTCCTTCTTCTCCACAACTTTCAACACAAAGTGTAGCAGATTGCCATAGTAGTGCTTCACATTGTTTCTGTAGCACTCTGAGGCTCTCTGTAGCCACCTGGGTTTATATAATGTAAATTGAGTCTCTGAGTGTAGTGATTGTTCAAAATGGTGTGACTCATGAATTTTCTGAACCACTATTTCTATAGTTCAGCTAAAAAGTCATGTTAAGTCTTATGAACCCTCATAAGCATCTGTGGAGTGCCGGTAGATTACACAAATTGGGATGTTGCATTACTTATAATGTATTACTTTTGCAGCCAGTGGAGACACTAAAGAAAAATAAAATACTCAAGAGATAAATGTCATGTAGAGATCTTTATTTTAAGTTGAAATGTCATTAATCTTGGCACTATCTGTTTTACATCCCAATAGAAGTCACACTATTGGGATGCCCTTTGTTGTGCAACAATTTCCAAAATGGGAAATTAACATAATCACAAGATACCAGCCATTATTGTCTGGAATGAGTCCCAGGGAATGGCTATGTCTTCCAGTGACAGAGTACCCCAGTGGTACAATATGGAATCAAAGATCTTCCTTTATAGCTGCACTGGGCCATTGGGAGTCCCTGTTTTGGAACTCTTGTGAAGGTCCTTTGTAAAGGTAGGATTCCAGTCTTGCCAGGGCTGTCAGTGTTGCCACCAGCATACTTTGTTCTGGTGAGCAGTGCAGGCATCACTATGGTGACCTACAAAGATGCCATCCTGACCTTCTGGGCCGATGGCAAGATGTCAGAATAAGGGCACCTGAGCTATTGTAAGTATGTTTGTACACTTATGGATGCTTTGCTTCCTGAGTAATACATTCAAGGCATGTAAATTAATATTTGCATTTCTCCCCATAGCTGAGTATTCAATTCAGGACTATAATCACCTATTCCTGAGGTCAATGGAACTACTTTGCATTAGAGAGATGTGTATGGCCTTCATTTTCTTTACCGAAATGTTCTTGCTTAAGAAATATTTATTTTACTGCATTAGTTCTGAAAAGTTTGCAGCATATCTGTTAATTGTGTAGTGAGAGGTACTGTTATGTATATACCTATAGGTATTGGTATTAAGACAAATATGGTTGTTTGCTTGGGGGGGTTAGTACCCATGGTGTTTACAGCCACCTGTTTACTGACCACCCCTGTCTTCCCCCATGCCCCATGCAGCCAACAGCTAGTCAGGTAGACTGTGTGCACAGTTTCTGTGGTAGGTCTGTAAACATATATCAGTAGTACAGTAAGTGACAGGAACAGAAAGGCAGCTGCTAATACTGACAGAAAGATGTTTCAGCACTTTGAAGAAAGAGTAGCAGTAATAACCCTGTCAAAATCAGGCATTTGTGATATTACACTTTAAGAAGCTCCCTGTAATCACCATGTTGGACAGTAAATCACAGCATAGCAACCTTAGGATGTCAGACAACTGGGCTTTTCCTCAGAGTTTTTGTTTTTTGCTGTTCTAAGTGTTTTTTCTATCAAGTAGTTACTCATAACATTCATTATCCAGTTTATATATTGATTTAATGTAAATGTTCCCTCTTTCTCCGCTCCATTCCTTTGCTACTATCCTGTCTTTCTAATTTTTTTATGTTTATTATGTTATTTCTCACCCTATATTTTGCTATTATGTACATTAACTGCCATGGCAGTGCTAGTGAAAGTGACTAAGCCTTTTCCAACTTTTGCCCATAAAGGCTATCCAGCCCCTGAATCTGCCTCTGAACCAATGTGGCTGCCTCCATGGTGGCTGGAGTGGGCGATAGTGATGAGCTCTGCTAAGGGTAGATACTGTGCAGCAGTAGGGAGCTCATGGCTGGAGTGGGTGATAGTGATGAGCTCTGCTAGGAGTAGATACTGCGCCATCTGTAGGGAGCTTATGGAGGTTGTACGGGAGCTGATGGACCTGCAAATAGATGCCCACATCAACCAGTTGGAAAGACTACTCTTGTGGCAGGCAGAGTGACATCCCTGTGTGGTTGTTCTAGAAACACTGCAGTGAGGACTAAGTGGGGGAGGGTAGACAGCTTCCTGCTTCCCTCTGGAGATGACATAAAGATGGTGGAACAGGAAATCCTACTCACCCTATCCTTCATCCTAGTGTATAGACCCTTTTGTGTTCAGTCTCTGCCCTGTTTGCAGTCTGATCCTCCTGACCACTGTCTTCCCTTTGTTTGATGTCTCTAAATCCACTGTCCTACCCCCCAATGTGCCAGCACCTTCCATACCAGACATACCTCTGTTATGTGTTTGCCCCCCTCTACATCTCCTCAGTCTTTTATCATACCTTCACCTTCCCTGACATACTTCCCCATTTTTTCCTCTTGAAAAAATGGGCACACGTCCCACAAATAAAATTACTCCTCCTGACCACCCCATTGCACGTCTTCCTTATTCATTCCATCTGCCTGCTTCCTTCTGTTTGCTGTCATGTTTTTCCTACTGTCCTATACTCCCATTTGCATTCCTTATTTTGATAAAAAAAAAGATTTACATATTGAAGTGGCCTGTTTAAGGTAGCATGCTGTTTTTCTCATCTGATTGCTTTTTAGCACGTGTACGTGATGACGCACGTACACCCTCTACACTCGGTAATTGTGCTTGACTGATTCCATTGCCATTAATTATCTGCATTTTGACCTGTAAGTTTTCACTTTCTTAATTGATAATAAGCACCAAGCTTCATTGCACTCAAGTCAATAAACAGCAGGGTGGCTAATTGCCATCTTAGTGGGCAAGTTTCGGAATTACATTTTTAAAGTACATTTTTTCTATTTTGGCTGAATATATCACAGTGTTTATGGCCAATAAGCAAACATTCAGTTCTGGAATAGTTTGGCAGAATATCTTATGTGCTTTTATGTCATTTTCTTCAGTATCACATATGGTACAGGGTATAATACCTGTCACTTACTCTTACCCCATTCAAACTCTGTAATTTTGAAGAACACATAATTGCAGATAGAATCTGTGTGATACTTGCAAGTTAATTTTATTTTATAAATCTTTTCTAAATAGCAAAGCACAAATGCATTAGAATCAATTGGAGAAGGAGAACAGCTGGTCTCCTTTCTAAACAACTCTGTATATATTTCAGTGAAACAGCATGACTTCCCCAAGAATTATTTTTCCCTCTTATCTCACCAGCATGTAAACATGAGACAATTGCATGTAAGACAGTAAACTTCATTCGGTTCTTGATCATTATTTCTCTTTAATCAGATGCCGTATGGTTCTCTATTGTAGAAGTCTTGTGTTTTTTCTTCTTGGTTTATTATGCAAGCAAAGTGAGAAGTTTTAAACAGTAGTTTCTTGGTTTGTACATGTATTACTTGCTGGTTTTGAAAGAGACATCCAATCACATATGTACATATATACAAGATATATTAGCATACATTTGCACTTGTTAGTCATTTCAGGATAGTACAAATCAGACGAATGAATATAAAGCTTACTAAGCATAATTCCATAGTAGTTACATTATAAATTGAAGACATGCATAATACTAGTTATTAAACTATTCAATTTTGTCATAGGCACTTGGGAACCACTCCCAAACACAGATGGAGACAAGACGTTCTAATAAATATGTGTCTAGTAATCACATTTTGTTTCAATAATACTTGTCAGGCAATGTATAGGTCAGTCTTTAGCATCTGCATTAATTTAGAAATTGATATCACAACAAGTTTCACCAAGACGTCTTAGCCATGACCACCAGGGAATTGGCAACACTTTACTGTAATAGGCGAAGAAATACCATGGATTCAAATGTTAATAATAACATTATTATTATGAACATTGTCACCGGTAAAGAATGTTTGCCTAGTTATAAACAAAAGGTCTCAAAGTAGACACATTTCCTTAACACTTTCTAGCAAAGAACACTTGCAGCTTTTGCTCATTCATTCAATTTAACCCCTTCCTTCACGCTTAACTATTAAACATTACAGTGGTACACAGTTAATCACAGGTTATAGAGTGCCTTCTGAGAGGATAGCTATTGATGATTTCTTTTGCAAAATCTAATCATGACCCAGAGAAATATTTCTCAATTATACTTCAAACTATTTTGTGTGCCTGGAATGCAGTTTATTTTGTGTTTCAAGCAAATCACCCTAACAGGCCTAGCAGAATAAGGTGTTATCTGATTGATAGACAGCTGGATATATAGAGATAGATGTTTTCTGAGTAGGTATTTATATTGGGTTACTTACTAATATGCAGTACAACATTTTGGATACTAGGCTATGTGTCTACATTACATTTACAGCCATTAGTAGTATATGTATGTGCAAATATTTTTCTCTTTATAAGCATTCATTAGCGGCAGCAGACATTAATGACAGTTTTGCAGGCTTATGGTGTGATTGTGTGTTGCTGGGTGGGGGTGGGAGGGAGTGCATCTATCTTTCTGTTTAACCAGATTATTTCTTATGTGCCTTTGGCTGACGTTTCAGTCCTGTTTAATAATTAAGAATGTATTAGTTGCAGTTTTACTCTCTGCCCTGATCCAAACAATCTGCAACAACTTGTTTAACCAGAGGTGCAGATTAATTTTAAAACAGTTCTCAGGCAGTTTCCTCACCCCTCAGTGTGTTAAACAGGGGCCCTTTTCACTTCCTTGGTACTGCTACCCTTGTGACTTATTTTTGACTACTTGTAATGAAGTTATAGTTACTTGGAATAATAATCCTGCAGGCTTACAGTCACTCTCTTGTGTCACTATTTTTCAAGAAGAACAGCTAAAGTTACGTCAGATGCTCATATATTACTTGTTTGCTTCACATATGCTTGAGATATTATTGATCACGTATTAGTGCTTACAATGTGTTCAAGTCTCGCAAACCTCTGCAGAAGGGGCAGGGAAGGTATTACACTACCTGTTAGCGATCACCTTTTCACTGTGGTGCAGTTATACTGAGAATAATAAATTAAGAATTGTGGAAGGAAGGCAATATTCACAGTGCATGCAATGTCATGATTACCCTTTGAAATCAGGCTTGTCAATCACCTTTCTAACATCAGAAATAACTGCTGTTAAGCTCTAGTCCTGTGCAAGAGCATTAACAGCAGTAAATGGTCAGCAGAGAATACAGGTGGGAATCATAAAGAGCTTTAAAACATATTCAGTCACTTCATCCAGACATTTTTAAGTGTATTTTATTTGGCTGACTGCAAAGAATGAAAAAGATTCTAAATCTCTGTCTTAATCATAACTATTTCAAATGGAAAGACCGCCTTTTCTTACAGAAGAGAGGGACAGCGATGGGGGCTTCTTATGCCCCCACACATGCTATTATCTATATGGGTGACTTTGAGAGACAGTTTATGTATTTGAATTAATACTTTGTTAGGAATGTGATATACTACAAAATATTCATTAAAGATTTAAATTTTGTGTGTAAAGGTGAACAGGAAGGGATTTTGATATTTATGGAACAGACAGATAATTTCCATGGTTTAAAATTTACGTGTCACTTGAATCCACTCAATATGGTGTTTTTGGGTGTGGAATTTTATGTGGATAGTAATGGTAGGATGCAATACAGACCTTACAGAAAGCCCACCTCAGTTAACAACTTTCCTCATGCTGACAGTATGCATCCCCTTCACTTAATAAAAGCTTTGCCTTATGGAGAATTTAGAATGATTTATCAAAATACATCAGATTGTATGTTAAGGGATGCTTATTTGAATGAAGTTCATGATAGAGTGGTTCTGCGTAGGTATTCAGAACATATTTTATTGTTGGCTAGAAAAAAGGTCTTGGGGCAAAACAGGAGAGCAGGAAGAAAATCTGCTTTGAGTTATACCAAAACAACAGGATCTGATGGGGAGAAGTTATTTTTTTGTAACTAAATTTTCTTCCTTTTCTAACATTTTGGAAAACATAGTTAGACAGTTTTGGTATGTGGTATGTGATGATGTGTCAACTGGACACTTATTTCCTAAACATATTACTTTTTCATATGGCAGATATAGTAATTTGAAAGAACTGTTGAGTGGGCTGGTAGGGTGGCCACGGTGGTGCAGTGGTTAGCATTGCTGCCTCACAGCAAGAGGTTCTCCGGTTTGATCCTCGGCTGGGGTGCCTTCTGTGCGGAGTCTGCATGTCCTCCCTGTGGTTGCGTGGGTTTCCTCCGGGTGCTCCAGTTTCCTCCCACATCCCAAAGACATGCTGCAGGTGGATTGGACACTCTAAATTGGCCCTAGGTGTGCGTGTGAGTGTGCCTTCTGTGGAAGGTTGGGCGCCGGGCTGGCAACTCGACACCGTAAAACTCCACTGCCATTCAATGTGCAGACAAGGTGATCCGCTGTGGCGACCCCTAACCGGGAAAAAGCCGAAAGAAGAAGAAGAAGTTGAGTGGGCTGGTACTAGAATTGGATCAAATGACACAGTGGGCACACAAGCTTGTAGTAACTGCTCGGTATGTAGTAGGGTTAGGAATTTAGGTTGTAATAAAATCAATGTCAGAAATTACAGGGCCACAACATTTTTAAACTGTAATTCTTGGGAGTAGTATATATTGTTGGGTGTGGTTGCAAAACAACAAGATGGTATGCTGGACAAACAGAAAGAAAGGTTAAAATACGTATAATGGAACATTTGGGAGACATAAAAAACAAAATGTGGATAGTCCGGTAGCCAGTCATTTTATTTCTGTGCATGGGGGAGTACAAATAGTTTATTCTTTAGTGTTTTAGTGTGGCCAACTTTGAGTAATGGAGGTAGCTTTAAAAGGGAACTTGATAGGTTAGTGTGTAGGATGATTATAAATTATAGAACATTATTTCCTAGGGGGATGAATTTGGATAGTAATGCAACTTTATAAAAGAATTATATATATCTGTAGAATTATAAAAACATTTTTTCAAGAACATGTGTTTAAGTAAAGTTTATAGTAGTCCCTGATGGAATTGTTTAAATATTTAATTGATTGTATGTAACTGGTTAATTAGAAAGCACTAGGTGTATAAAATGGGTTGGATGTAGCTGAATGAATCGGTCCCAGAAGATGAAAAGCCGAGGTACCAGAATAAACTGAACGTTACAATACATCCTTTGGTATTTGTGGTTCTTATGTGGAAGCCATTTTTGGTGTTTCTTTGAAGTTCTAAACCTCTTTCAACTTCCTGACACTGTTCTGCAGAGGCCACCCTTTAAGTGGCAGTAGTAAATGTGATACAGCTTTCAAACCAGCAAAACACTTTGTGCTCCTGCACCTTTTTCTCTAACTAATGTGGTACATGATTGCAGGTTATTATTATGATTAGTAGTATTATTTACATTTGTTATTAAGGGAACTGCAGTGATGCACATGGACCCTTTTCAGATTCAGCCTGAAAGCACTGCTAGATGACTTACTCAGAGTCACAGAGTTACATAAAAGAAGTTGAGGAAATGAAACCATGACCTGGAAGCAACTCATTAATGACTCTTAGGTTAAGTCCCGTGCACTACAAAGAATTATGATTGTGTCTTCCTGATCCTAACACTATCTAAAACGTGTTCACAATGTAGATGTCCAGATTGAGTCACCTTTTGAACTTTATTCTTCAGGAGAATTTCTAGATATCCATGCCTAGAACATATAACAAGATGGTTATGATCAGAGACCTGATCATAACTGTTGACATTTTTATCATATTTACTCATATTATGAAGACGTTAAGTAACTGCATGGTATTCATATTCAGGGATTTGAACTTGTGCAGTGGTTATCAGCTAAGAGTGCCACTATGCCTATATGCATATACAGTTAGCACAGCTTATTTATGTTAAGCAAATGTGAAGGTTAAGCTAAACCTTAAGTATGTGTGAAGGAACATGTGAAAACCTTAGGCTTCGTATGATTTTGTGGATACTCAGACACTAAGGATGAATGTGGCTATGCTCAGTCATGCCTGAAAGATTTAAGGCAAGAGGTAGATAATAGCTTTTATTATTGATATTTAAAAAATAAAGTGGTTTAATATGTTTTGTATAGGGTTATCCTTATGTAGGCATCCTGCTTTTGCTTTAAAAAATGGAAAGGTGGAAATAGGAAATACTGCAAAAAGGAAGACATAACAAAGATGGGAACATAGAAGGAAAACATAAAGACAGTTGTGCTGGAGGAGGTGGGAGAGGAGAAGTAATATGTTTGCTGGGGTATAAATTCCCCTTATTTTAAAATGTGACAGAAAGAAAACAAAGAAGAATAAAGGAATGAATAATTAAAATAAGAAACAGAGAGAAAAGGGAAGTAGACAAAGAAGAAATGCAAACAATAAGTTCACACAATGTAACACATTATTCTAGTTTTTATTATCAGTGACATTTATTTGTATTAAATATTTATTGAAATAAAATAATATTTATGGGAAATGCTTATGTGTACATGGGATTAATGAATGCATTGCTATGAAGTCCTGATGGCTGAAGGCATCCGCGTACTACCTGCTCTACCACATTGTCAACCAGGCTCCAAAGCTCATATTCAGTGAGACTTGCCAGGCTGTTACATGACAGGATGCCAAAAGAACAGGTCCCATCACCTCAAAATTTACTTTAAATTATTATGATCTGCTTACTTAAGTTTCAGTTAAAAGGCAGAAGCTGTATACGCATAAACATGTAATAACTGAAAGGAAGTTTTAACTTCCTTCTACATCAGCTTTCACTACAAATATATTTACTGTTATAAATGGATGCAGCACATACACTTTATGACAATAATATGTGCTTTGATAATTTTCTGCTTAAAAAGTGGAAGAATATATAGGGATTGTTTAGAAATGAATTCGTAAGTAATACATCTGGTCCTTTCTTACTAAACTATGTGCTGGTCATTTAGTTGACACTGCCATCTCCGCCCCTTTCAACTGCCATCCACTCTGGTTGGTTGTATTACCTGAATGAGTTCAGCTATCTTGTATGTGCAGTTGACATTGTGTAAGAAATGACTGTCACTGTCTTATACAATATTAATACTAATAAATATTTTCTGACATCCACAAACAAAGTCCTTTCTTTACAACAATTGTCTGCATGTGGTTCAAGTACTAATTAAGGAAATACCTACTATACATGAAATTATGTGGCAATGCATTTTTTTTTTGGATTCTGTGTAAATGCATACATTCACATACATGAAAAAGTAATTGTAAGTGTAATCATGCAGATTTGCATCTGTATTTTGCAGACATATATATGCAGACACATTTCTTTACTCATAAATATACATCTGCATTTATACACTAAAGTATGTCATCACATAAACATTCCATATTTGTATACAGATGCAGTTCTGTATACAGATATGTTTATCCTTTCTTATGCATTATAATTACAAATAGATAAATATTTGCAGTCACACATATTCTTTGTAGCATCTACCTTCATTAATACAACTGTTTTAAAGTTTATTTTTTAAAATCTATGTTTGATATGATTAAATAAAAAAATAAGAAAATAAATACTTGCTATGGAACTCTGGCCTTCTCGCCATCACCTGATCTACCCACTCAGCCAGCTGGTTAGAGCTATGCTTCTGTGGGTCATCATACCTGTGTCAGCACTGGCACCAAAGCAAATGATCCCTGTCAAGGATGACAGGTGCTCACCTTACTCCTGCCAGATGTCAATCTTTATTCCAGTGTGAACTTCTTAACCAGGATTGGATCTTATCCAGGTATGAATCACTCAGAAAGTAGAACATAATTTTGGTCTCCTTGTCAGACCAGCTCGGAGCATGACCTCATGCCTTTACAGGTGCTGCTGCTGTCATTTGAAGTGCCAGGACCAGAATGAAAAAAGTATGAGCAGGCTGTGGTTCACAGGTTTAGAGGCACTCCCTCTGTGGCAAGACATCACCTTAACCAAACACAGTTAATCAGCAAGGGCATTAGACCAGGTACTGTTGTTATTGGCAAGTTTGGTTTTACCAAAAGTGCTTTGTCACCTACTGTTTTTTTTAAAGGAATACATTCACATTTCATGTATATGGTGGATAAAAGTCATTAATGAAACCATCATTTTTTGAGTTATGTATGCCTGATACTACTGCTGTGCCTTGCTGTTGCTACCTTTTTGGAGTACTACACCTGAATGTCAGGAATTATTTCTTTATACATTCCTTCTGCAGAGTGACATCAATATTAATGTTTTTGGGGTTTTTTGTTTATATATTTCTGCAGAAATAAATCTTCCTGTGTGTGTCAGTACCAACTTTTAGTAAATGTTGAATGATTTGAGGTGATAAGGTGTGCTACATGATGATGGACATGGATTATGCTTCATGGTTTTGCTAACGCACATGCATAAGACTCCATTTTGCCTTTTCTAAACAATGTCAGCTTAGAGAATAACTGATATCTGTGCATTCCCGTGGACATATGAGGATTTTTGAGGACTCCTCTGGACTGCACCACTATACCCAGTGTGTTCACAAGTACCTCAGGTTGGTTTCACAACTAGTTTAAAGACCACAAAGCTGACGCCACGAAGTTTGAATAAGTCCAAAAACTGGTCTTTATTTGTAGAAAAACACCACACTGCTATCACGTATCACAAGCGCTTTCGCTAGGATATTCCTAGCTTTTTCAAGTTGTTAAGACATTTTGAAACATCAGTTTAAATAGCTGCTTGCGTTGATTAACAAACAATCATTGTATAATTAAAATATTATTCAATTACCAATCATCTGCTTAGGTAGAAAAAACTACCCACCAAATGCAAAAAGAGCTTTCCTTAACACTTCAAATACATTGAATTGCATTCATTCATTCAATTAAAATAGCTTATTATTGCACGTTACTATATTCTCATAACTTATAAAAATATACTGAATACATTTAAAAGATGTTAAACAACTTAATAAAAAATCATATGGGTGTGTTGTTGTTTACACTGTCAAATCCTTGCCCAAGCACATACTTGTAGGTAATGATTAACATACACAGATCCTAGCAGATGAAAAAGCAAGTAAATGTGGGTGATCCCCATATGTATGCCAATGGTTTTCACCTTTAAAGCCTGTGGTACACAGATGTTATTAAATGTGTACCACAACAACACACCCATATGATTTTTTAATTAAAATCATAAATTAAGCAGATTGGTAATTGAATAATATTTTAATTATACAATGATTGTTTATTAATCAACGCAAGCAGCTATTTAAACTGATGTTTCAAAATGTCTTAACAACTTGAAAAAGCTAGGAATATCCTAGCGAAAGCGCTTGTGATACGTGATAGCAGTGTGGTGTTTTTCTACAAATAAAGACCAGTTTTTGGACTTATTCAAACTTCGTGGCGTCAGCTTTGTGGTCTTTAAACTTGTTCTTGGTCCTGTTCTTTTTCTTGGTTTTGGTTTCACAACTACCCGAGGGCTGGATACGCAGATAAGTCGCCTTGCACATTTGTTTACCACTACCATTCATAGCATTAAGCTTAAATGGTCCTAATTTGCATACAAAAGGCATAAATGACCCCGATTACACAAATAAGTTTAAAACCACTATATTAACTTGCAGTTATTCAAAATCTGTAACAAATGCCTTAGGAGAATTCTGAATTTTTAAAGTAAGCAATAAACAATAGAAATATTGCAAATTCATATGAAGCACTTCAAAGTGATGTTAGATTACTGAGTTTACTTGAAGAAATGTTTTCATTGCTGATATGTTGGACAGATTAGGATGACTTAAATGCTGTAAGTCTGTCATCTGTAAATGGAAATTCATTACAGCAGCAGTGGAAATGTGTAGAGATCACTGAGAATGATAAGTTTATTGTGTTGTCAGCGATTGTGCATGCATGATACAAAGCAAAAAAGAGAAGCTCCCTGGCAATGAACTGCTTGGGAATAACATTGCAAATATTTAACAGTCACCAAAACTCCCAGCAGAACCACAGCAGGGGTGTAGAAGCAGTATTGATGCTTTCCTTACGGTATATCATAAAATACCAAGAGCCAATAATACCTGAAGTGGAACAATATTAGCAGCAGTCAAGTTATAAATATCACAGGCCAATAATCAAAGAATAAAAGCATAGTTTATTATAAAACAAGGTTAGCACTTTTGCTGTAATGTCACAAGTTGATAAGCTACGGTATACACAAATTCATGCTAAATACAAAACTAGTTATTTTATCAATTTTCTAAGTTTGTAAGATCAGTATTTAAAAAGTGTACATATTTCGGGCCCTTTGTCCACCTATTATTTATGGCTTTGTCCAGATTTATTGATCTAAGAGGTTGAGAGGCATGGTGGCAACCAGTGGTTGATACTGTGGGCTGATGGTTTTACTTGGAATGAGTTTGCAATTGCTGATTCTTCCCCAGTGCCCTTTCCTTACTAGGAGAAAGTCTACCTGAGTTGCATGTTGGCCACTCTTGTATATGATCTTGTGACTGTCTCTCTTGCTGAATCATGTGTGGGTCATCATTAAACCATTTTCTAGACAGAAGTCTAGAATAGCCTCTGCTTCTTTATTTCTGTTGCCCATCCATATCGACCCAGGCAGTCATTACATCCTGTTCTGTCTGTATAAATGTGGAGATTCAGGCCACCCATTATCAACACCAAATCCTTCTGTCCTGTTCATAGGTCGGTACTAGGCTATCGGACCTAGGGCCTATACAAGCCTAGCCATAACAATTCCCTGGCTATTTCTTCCCACACTATTACTTTCCTGGACCCCTGTCTAGCAGGGCGACTGATGTGATCCCCGGGGTGAATTTCCTTTCTCCCATCCAATCATCAAGGTTTCTTTTGAAGAGGGCCAAAGAGGCGCTCTGCTTGACATGTATGGGCAGTCTATTCCAGAGTCTGGGGAGTCTCTGGGTCAGGAACCTATCCCTCCAGCATGTTTTGTTTATTGTGATGACAAGGTTTAGATCCCTGGAGCGTGTGGCTCTGAGGGATTAGGATTTCTTTAAGTGTAGCATGTCCAACAGCTCTGGGTTTGACATGGCCTTGTATGTTAAGCAGAGATCGCCTCGGAGTAGATGATATGCGACAGAGTATAGCTGGAGTTTTTTAAGGTGGTCAGCATAGGGCATCTGCTTTAGGCCTGTGATTCTTTTAGTGAGGTATTGCTGCTGCCTTTCCAGTTGTTGCAGATGTCTTGAGAGGTATATACCAAATGGGGCGTTGTATTCTATAATGGGTCAAATGAGGGATGAGTAGAGTAGCACAATGACCTCCTTTTTTCTTGATGAAAAGCCCTTAGTGATGAGGTGTACCACATATAAGGTGTTCCTGACTGTTGTGGCGATGTGGTTATTGAAGGTGAGACCACTGTACACCTGTGTCCCTAAGTCTCTTATCACACTTTCAATGTTTAGTGTACTGCCACCTATGTGGTAATTCACGGGTACATGTTTTTTCCCAAAGGGGATAACTATTCATTTCTTGGCATTGAGCTTGAGCCCATGGCTCTGGCACCAAGCATCTGTTTCTGTAAGGCCCTTTTGTAGAGTATCCACATCATTTGGGGATTCAATAATGGCTCCCAGTTTGCAGTCATCTGCGAACTTTGTTAGCCAGAGTCCCTTAGTGTTGGCCTGTACTTCAGAGAAGTAGATGCCAAACAAGAGAGATCCCAGGACTGAACCCTGAGGTTCTCCACTTGTCACTTGGCTGGAGCTGGATTTGGAGTCAGCTACTTTTACAGTGTGGGTTCTGTCAGTAAGCCAGTTGGCAACCCATCGAGTGACATAGGGATTAATGCCCAGCTTAGTAAGTTTATCTATGATTCCAGAGTGGGGGATGGTATCAAAGGCCTTGGCAAGGTCCCGATAGGCTGTATGGACTGCCTTACCCTCGTCCACGGCTCTGGAGACTGATTCGAAGAAGTCAATCAGGTTCAGGAGACAAGATCGGCCCTTCACGAACCCAAACTGGGTGGGGTCCAGTGTATTAAGGTTGCCAATGTCTTTGTTTATAAGTTAAAACAATGGCCACCTCGGTGAGACCAATAAGCGTACCAGTCACTTAATCCGGCAAGCGGAACACATTTATTGACGAAAATTCAAAAAACAAAATGAAATTATGTTAAGCGCTTTCACTCATAAATTAGAGCTTCTTCAGAACCTCATTTCATTTTGTTTTTTGAATTTTCGTCAATAAATGTGTTCCACTTGCCGGATTAAGTGACTGGTACGCTTATTGGTCTCACCGAGGTGGCCATTGTTTTAATTTAGTTGCTCACCTTACATGTATTTTGGATTCATTTGTTTATAAGTTCCATGATAATACGTTCCATAGTTCTAGTAGGTCCTTCAATTGCTGTCTGAATGCACTCTTTTCCTCAGTATCACACTTTTCCTGTAGGGCATAGGCTGAGATTATGAACACTGGTCCCTCCTTACACTGGAGTCTAATTGCCTTTAGTCCATCACTAATTCTGATGACATTCCTCGCTGTCTTCTGAAAATCCTCCCTCACCATAATTCGCACACCTTTTCTAGTCTGTCCTCCTCCTGAGTAGTTGATTATGGATCTTAAGCCAAGTGGCTTTGCTGCACTGCCCTTCCATCTTGTCGCCTGGATACACAGGATGTCCAGCCTCACAGTAGAATAAGGAGTGTCAATTGAGCATAGAAAACAGATGAATTAAATGTGACCAGAATAATCAATATGGTAAAGCTAACAGTGGAAAATAGATTAGTAGATACAGTGATAAACTACAGAAGGGTACCAGGGAGGAAGAGAAGTACATCTATAATCTTTTTATCCATCAGTAAACGAAAAGACAATGACTGACTGGATCCAAGCATCACAGAGAGGTAAGAACTTATTATCCTTTCCCTTAAGTATAAAAAACGATGTAATAGTTACCAGCAAAAGGGAAGTGCATTCAGTGGTTGTAGAGTGTTCAACAATGACTATAGAGTGAAATGACTGATACATACACTACACAAACAAGCTTCATCAAGGTTTTGAGTCCATCACCTTGCCTTCTGTGTGATTCTGAGTGAATTATTTACACTGTGCTCTTGTGTCATTAAAGAAATGCTTGTGCTTAGTGGCTTTACCTGGCGAATAATTGAATAAAAAATAGTGAATGGGACAGTTTAGGAAGAATTCCATTAGGTGAGGGCAAGACATTTGGGCAAAATGAGGCCCACCAAGGTAAGTGAAGAAGATGGCAGGGATAACGGTAAGGCCAATGAAAAGTCTATATGATATGGCTTAGCAGATGGAGTGTTTCATAGATTAACTGAAAATGATCAGGTCTGAATCACTACATGAATGGTTTGATGAGTGAGTCACACATACTCCAGTGAATATAGCTGAAAAATGCATGACTTAAATGGAGAATGTGTTTCTATAAGGCAATGACATTGTGTACCTTTAGCAATATGGATGGCGAATCTGTAACCCCCCCCCAAAAAAAAACTTGAGTCAGTTCCATGAGCAAGTCACAGGTGAGCTGTATATGAGGGTACTTGTTGTGTACTATATACTTTGTTTGAATTATAGTATTTAGAACGCGGGGAAAAAGGGTTTTGACTTTAAATGGGAAATCAGTTAACTGGATGAGTTCAGAGCTAGCTACAGAAAGCAAGTAAGTAGGGGCACTGAGTAAAATGTGCTAGTCCCATGGTATGTCAGGTGTTAATCCCTGAGTAGATATGGAATCCTAATTTCTGATGTATCTCCTTAGCAGGAGAGAAGAATGTAAAAGACATAAAATGGAACACTATTCTGAAAGATGCAGAGGTAACCTGGTAGAGGACCTTGTCATTCCACTCAAATGGTCAGAGAGTTGACATGTAGATGTTTAACATAAATGGGTATGAAGTAAGGCATTTCAGTAACAGTCATTCTATATATCTATATATATATATATATATATATATATATATATATATATATATATGTATATATAAGATCTGGAAATTAGGGTTGCCTCCTTTGCATCCTTCCATTTTTTGACAAATAAGCCACTCCCCCTGTATAAGAATACACCCCTTGCCTTAGGGTAGCCAAATCCCTTCTAGCAAGCCACACCCACAATGCTAGAAGTCTAAACCTCAAAATGCACTCTCTCGAGGCACTCCTAAAAATGGAGAACATCGATATCTGTGCAGTAACTGAGACCTGGTTCAAGGCTCCAGAGAGCACCCCTGCAATACCAGGGTACAACTCTTACCACACTTTTCGGCCAACAAAGCAGGACCGAAACACTAAAGGTGGAGGAGTGTCAATATTCACCAAGAATATTCACACCACAAGGCTAGTTGCCCAACACAATGCGTCTGAAATTCTCCAGGTACAACTAACACTAGGTAAGACTGCAATCCAAATTGTAGCTTGCTACAGATCCCCCACCATACCCCAAGATTCTCACTACACCTTTCTAAACATTCTGGAAAATATTAAGATAGAACCAAACACCCTAATACTGGGTTATTTTAACTACACTGCCATTAACTGGGAAAGCTACTCATGTACCAACACCTTTGCCCAATGGTTCTTCGCATTCATAAATTCCAACGCCCTGGATCAACTAATCCATAGTCCCACCAGGGGCTCCAATATCCTAGACCTGGTCATTACCAACATGGGAAATCGATGCTCCACACCTATGGTCACCCCCCTCGTTAGTCAAGTCTGACCATAAGCTAATCACCCTTAACATCCACATTCCACCCCCCCCCCAGTAAGGAAACCTCCATAAAAGACTTCTCCAAAGCCAACTTCATGCTACTCAAGTCAGAAGTGACAAATTTCATGACACCCATGCAGACGGGAGCTGAAAGTTCAACTGCTGAATCCTACACTAAGGCACTGTATGAGCACATCCACTCATGCACAAATTGTACTATCCCAAATAGAACCAAGATGCTCTAATCCAAAAAAAAGAAGCCAATCTGGTAGTCCCCTGCCATAAACAAACTTTACAATAAAAGGAAGAAACTGTTGCAGAAAAGAGGAAAATCCCAGGATGCAAAAAACTTCCTTACCAGCCTCAGTAAGAAACTGAGATCCCTCATAAAATCCTCCAAAGCTAGTTACGAAAATAAAATTGCCAAAGATTCCAAAGACAACCACAAGGCATTCTATAACTATGTCAAGAATCTAAATGGCAATGCTCAGATCTGCTCTGAGCCCAAACAGAATGGCATTAAATATACCGATCCCAAGGATATTGACAATATCCTGGCAGATCGATTCAGTGCCAACTTCACCCCCTTCTCACCCCCTAAATGGCCCATCTCAATACTGGAAGATTGCCAAATTCCAGTAATAACAGCCACACAGGTAAAAAATGCACTCTCCAAAGCTAAGAATACAGCATCCATGGGACCAGATGACATCCCGGGCTGTGTACTACATGAACTACAATATGAACTGGCTCCTCACCTAAGTGTCATGTTTAATCATAGCCTCACCTCAGGTTTCATGCCCACTGAGTGGCACACAACTCCACATGGGGGGATCCACCGTGAATCCTGGAAACTACCGTCCCATCAGTCTGACAAGCCTTATCTGCAAGGCCATGGAGCGTATTATCATGGAACTTATAAACAAAGATATTGGAAACCTTCAAACACTGGACCCCACCCAGTTTGGGTTCGTGAAGGGCCGATCTTGTCTTCTGAACTTGATTGACTTCTTCAAATCAGTCTCCAGAGCCATGGACAAGGGTAAGGTGGTCCACACAGCCTATCTAGACCTTGCCAAGGCCTTTGACACCATCCCCCACTCTGGAATCATAGATAAACTTACTAAGCTGGGCATTAATCCCTACGTCACCCAATGGGTTGCTAACTGGCTTACTGATAGAACCCACACTGTAAAAGTAGCCAACTCCAAATCCAGCTCCAGACAAGTGACAAGTGGAGTACCTCAGGGTTCAGTCCTGGGACCGCTCTTGTTTGGCATCTACTTCTCTGAAGTACAGGCCAACACTAAGGGACTCTGGATAACAAAGTTCGCAGATGACTGCAAACTGGGAACCGTTATTGAATCCCCAAATGATGTGGATACTCTACAAAAGGGCCTTACAGAAACAGATGCTTGGTGCCAGAAGCTCAATGCCAAGAAATGTATAGTTATCCCCTTTGGGAAAAAACATGTATCAGTGAATTACCATATAGGTGGCAGTACACTAAACACTGAAAGTGTGATAAGAGACTTAGGGACACAGGTGGACAGCGGTCTCACCTTTGATAACCACATCACCACAACAGTCAGGAAATCCTTCTATGTGGCACACCTCATCACTAAGGGCTTTTCATCAAGAAAAAAGGAGGTCATTGTCCCACTGTACTCATCCCTCATTAGACCCATTATAGAATGCAATGCCCCGTTTGGTATGTACCTCTCAAGACATCTGCAACAACTGGAAAGGCCACAGAAATACCTCACTAAAAGAATCACAGGCCTAAAGCAGATGCCCTACGCTGACCGCCTTAAAAAACTCCAGCTATACTCTGTCGCATATCGTCTACTCAGAGGCGATCTTTGCTTAACATACAAGGCCATGTCAAACCCAGAGCTGTTGGACATGCTACACTTGAAGAAATCCCAATCCCTCAGAGCCACACGCTCCAGGGAGCTAAACCTTGTCATCCCAATAAACAAAACATGCTGGAGGGATAGGTTCCTGACCCAGAGACTCCCCAGACTCTGGAATAAATTGCCCATACATGTCAAGCAGAGTGCCTCTTTGGTCCTCTTCAAAAGGAACCTTGACGATTGGATGGGAGAAAATAAATTCATCCCGGGGATCACGTCAGTCGCCCTGCTAGACAGGGGTCCAGGGAAGTAAATAGTGTGGGAAGAAATAGCCAGGGAATTGTTATGGCTAGGCTTGTATAGGCCCTAGGGCTGATAGCCTAGTACCAACCTATGAACCTATAAATGCCATATTCAGTGACTACATGAGCAACCTTAGATGATATGAATCCCTATTTAAAGTGTTTCATAGCAATCCCCAGCCCTGCTGTCTAATGTCACCCTGGCGTACAACCCATTTCTTCCATTTTCCTCCCATCCTTGCCTTCTCATACTATCCAGAGTACTTTTGTTTTGTTTTCTCACACTTTGTCTTACTTTTCAGCTTCTTCCCATATCATTGCAACATATCTTAACTGGCCAGTACTGCACTGTAATAACTGTGGGGGAAAGAATTTAATTTTGCTGGGGTCTGGGTGGCCACTAAGCCCTCAGAAGCCATGTAAATGCTCTGAGGTGTATTTTATAACTTTTTCTACAACCCTTAAACCAAAGATGGCCTGAAGAAAAAAATGACTAATGATAGAAACTGATCCTTTTTTTTCTTTCAAGGAAAAAAGTGGTTATGTCCAAGGCTTAATGTTCAAGGCTGACTACATGGTAGTTACCAAACAACTAATAATTATCCATAAACTGAGAATAAAATGTTTATGAGGGCACATAAGTCATATCTGGAATAATTAAATTCTGCTTAACCCCCCCCCCCCAGGACACACAAACACACAGACAGAAAATATTTTAATGTACCTGTAAAAAATTGGGATAAAAGTGAAAGGACAAATAAACATATTTATATATTTCAATTTGCTGTTGTCATATCTCTAGACGGTATGCTTCCTCATATCTAACCTAAATAGATAGACACCTTCTGTGCACCCCTCTGAAGTCCAATTAGGATGAAAGTGAAAGAACAACTACAGCATTCAATCTACTGCTGCCAGCTGTATGCTGTATGCAAAATGCCTCCTTTCCCCTACTACCAGAAGATATCTACTTGTATACCCATCTAATGTCAGTTGTAAAGAAAGAAAAAAAAAGAGAGAACATTTACAGTAGTTTATTCTAACTTGTTCCTACAACTGTAATTATTTCCATCTTGCTCCTCCATGGAACACTGGTCATAGACACGCTATTGTGACATTCTGTACACAACTACGAGGTGTGATTTTTAAAGAAAATTAAAAAAATAATGACCACATTGTCCCTAGCCAGCAAGCAAGCTATAGTGACCTCCTGCAGACACCTCTTAAGTTTGATTGTGAGGAAAATTAAAGAAAGAATTACCACAGTATTCCCAGCCCCAACATAAACTACAGCAATCTCTGTGCCCACCTCTGAGTGAGGGTCAGTTTTAGACTAGGTGGTTGAGGATGCTACTAAGAAACTTATGCAGCCAGGAATGATGGCCCTCAGAAGCTGAGGTTCTAGATGTTTTGTGATGCATTTTATGCCATATTTTTTCACTACCCAAGAAATTTATTCATGCACCCATCAGTATTATTTTTACACACACACACACACACACACACACACACACACACACACACACACACACACACACACACACACACACACACACACACACACACCTTTCTGCACAAATTGAAAGATCATCAGTTTATCTATGGCATGTCTTTGGGGTGTTGGGGAAAATGAGAGCAACTGTATAAAACCTACACAGAGACAATGAGAACATGTAGACTTCACAGAGACATGAACTGAGACAGGGAGACAAGAGCTGGGAGATGGCAACACTACTTACTGTGCCATTGCACTGATGATGTGTTTCTTTTCCACGTATCTTGCCAAGATCACCAAAATAGCCACTTATTATTCAAAATGTTGATGTTTGATAGTGATGGAAAGTGGAAGAAATGATGTCCAACTTGTTGCTCTTGTATACATATTATATACACTTCACCCCTCCCCCCACACACATACACACGTATATAAGGATAAACAACAGCAATGATTCTTTTTATCCTACATTTGAATCTGTCTATCCACAACCCCTTTTATCACTCGGGGTCAGAGTGTCACATCTACAGTGACAATCATGTTGTGCTAAATTTTGCGCCGTCAGCTGGCTAGCCCTGCTGTGATTATTCTTTCATAATACATGCTTGCATTCTCAAACCTATGGCCAATTTTGAGTGTCCAATCCACTTACTGCATTGCTTTTGGAATGTGGAGGAAACCAGTGCACCTAGAGAAAACCCAAGAGAATACAGGGAGAACATACAGACAAATCACAGAAGCCACCCTAGCTGAGACTCAAACTCGAATGCAGATAGGAAATCCAAGTGAAACAGTATAAACATTTTAGGAAATATACTTTGAATGTATTGGCTCTCAGAATGATTCAAAATATTTTTCAAGTATTCATCATAACTGAATTTCTTGCCAGAAACCCTGATTTCTGGATTTTTTAACGGAGACCCTGATTTCCTGATTGTCAGGATAATTTCTTGGGAATACCATGCTGGTCAGTGTAAAGATGTAAAAGGAAGACTGGATCACTGATACAATAATTACCTTGTTAATTCTAGGAGAGTACTGCAATGCAGAGTTAAGGGGATGGGCTGAAGATAAAGGCAAGTCATACATACTTCATGAGAAGGGAACTGCAGCAGTATCAGATCTGAATTTCTGAATGCTGTTCATCAGGGCATCAGTATACGATTCAGTGTGGCATTAAACTCTGAAGAAGAACTTCAGCAAATGATAGGGGAATGGAATGCAAAACAGAAGGTACACGGGAAGAAACTGAGTTTAGATAAGACGGTTGTCATAGCAGCAAATGGGGGGAAATCAGAAGGTGCAGAACACTGAGAGAAGGGAACCTAGAAGAACAGGATGACAGCTTCAGGTATCTGTGTGGAGTAGTTGAGGAGAAGAGAAGTCTGAATGTGAAGGTCAAAGCTATAATCAGAGGGGCTGGAGTCAACTGGCGCACAGTGTCAGGGGTAGTGTGTGACAGAAGAATGCCAAAGAAGCTGAAAAGTAAGGTGTGCAAAACAGTGATATGACCAGGGTACAACCAGGGTACAGAAACCTGAACAGTGAAGGCAGTGCAGTCAAAGAAGCTACAGGTGATGGAGGTAAAGTGCCTGAGATGGGTAGTAGGATGCACACTGAGGACATCAGAGCAGAATCCCAAGTAGCTCCAATTTCAGAGAAGGTTAAAGGGAGGAGATTATGGTTGTTCAGGCACATGTGCAAAAAATGATGAACAGTTCCACAACTAATTAACAACTAGTGATACGGATATCCAAAAAGTTTAATGGTGGAATAACACAGGCATAGACACTGGAACAACGAACACTCAGTTAACCTAGGTTTCGTCTACAATAGACTTCTTCAGAACATTAAACAGAATCTAAGAACCACTTAAATACACTTTCAATAATCAATTAAAATCAGCACCTATAACCAATTACTGAAACAGAATTATTAAAGGTATAATACATACCAAAAAAATTATTTGTGAAGTAATACATCTCATAAAATTAATAAAGCCACATATGCATTATATAAATCATTAAAGAAACACACTTATGTAAATAAATAAAATTATTAAATAAAAAAAAATTGGTTGTAGGTGTTGATTTTAATTGATTATTGAAAGTGTATTTAAGTGGTTCTTAGATTCTGTTTAATGTTCTGAAGAAGTCTATTGTAGACGAAACCTAGGTTAACAGAGTGTTCATTGTTCCAGTGTCTATGCCTGTGTTATTCCACCATTAAACTTTTTGGATATCCGTATCACCAGTTGTTAATTAGTTGTGGAACTGTTCATCATAGTTTGATAGTGGTTTGTTGGATGATATGGAATCCAATTCTGATATTTTGGAACTATTGCACAAGATTAATGAGCAATTACAGGAGCATACTGTTCAGATTAAATCGTTGGTGGATAAACAACAGGTATCAGGACTTGGCAATGCCATTTTCAGCAGCTTGGGTGTACCATTAACCCAACCTGTGCAAACAGTTGGAACTTCTGATTTTATTCAAGAGGCCACATTGAATAATACAGGAAGCATTAGCAGGGTCCGAATGGATGAAAAGTCTGATGGTAATGATTATTTATTGTGGTGGAAGCAATTCAAGTATAATTTTCAACAGGATGAATATGTGAAAGAGAAGCACAAAGAGACTGTTAATTCAACTTTAAGTGAGCAATTGAAGGCATTTGAATATAAATTATACTCCCTCAAAAAAATTCAGCTAGAGAATAAATATTTGATGAGGAATATTGAATTAAGAATTGTGCCTAAGGGATTGCGTGCATAGATATATCCCAATGGTGTGGAATATAAAGCTGAAATGCTTAAGGAAGTACATTCTTTATATGACAGAACTGGGTTAGAGTTAATGGCTATCATGTTGAAGTATAACAATGTGAAGGTGGATCAACTTACTGCTGAATTGGAGTTAGTTAATGAAAAAATTGTTAATGACCTTTTATTTGATCATTATGTTGCCAATTATGGTAACATTTTGGATAAAGTAGATGAGACCTGGAAAATGAACAAAATTAAGAGAGACATTAAAATTTATGAGTCTGATTCGGCTTATCCTCTATCTGAAGGTAACAGGAAACATTACAAAACAAATGGGGTCACAACCAATAGAAATCTAGGGGAGAGTGATGTAAATACGTACGTACAAGAGAATACTTCAAACCAACATCGGCAGGAGGCGAGCCCTTTAGAGGAAGGCCCATGCCGCTCAGAACGGCTAAAGAACAGGGATCATACCAACGAACAGACTACCTTTCTGAGACAAGGTGCATGACTGAAGACTTGGTATACAAACAAGTCGGGCAACCGGAAGGGTTCTTGGTATCATTAAATGCAGCTTTTGATCGTCATTTTGTAAGTAAAGATTTAATACAAACTAGTGGTGTTGCAGATTTTAATACTGCTTCACATTTTGTTCATTCTGGGCTTGTTCGTTGTGTTGACACTATGCAAAATGATGGTGATTTTACGCAACGAGGGCTTAGTTTGAATATTTCGGGTGATTCCCATGATTGGTTTTTCAGTGAGCTTGCTTCCTCTAAGTGTAGTAATCCAGCTAATGAGTTGGACTCACCCATTTCTCAAGCGCAAGATAGTGAAGTACTTGACTTTGTTTCAATGGACTTTTGTGTCACACAGGATGTCAATTATGATATTGGTAATAATATCTCTTTAGGCACAGATGTTGACTTATTTGCTCATACATTTATTGATGACAATGTTGAAATAGCTTGTGATGAAATTGAAACGCCAGTATATAATAATGTAACTGATGCATCTATGTTTACGTTTGATGTTTTGATGGAATTAAGTACATATTCGTTTATTAGTTCTTTACATAATATGAATTCTGATGGTTTTAAAGCACATGAGGGGACTGAGATTCTGGGTGCTAATATCGACAAGGGCCAAACTTTGAATAGTGATACGGGCCTATGTCATCATAACAATGATGATGTTTTTCAGATTGTGGAATTAATGCACGTAGAACTAAATGACATGCAATTATCTAAGTCTTTAAGTGACCCGTGCATAATATCTAATTCCTATGATGATTTTAAGGTTTACAAGTATTCTAAATATGAATTTAGTATTGAGCATGTCAACTTATTGTCTAAAGGTTTTACCTTTGTTACTTGTAGGAAGGGCAATGTGGTTGACATGATTATAGATTTAAAAACATTTGTTCGAAAGATGAATTTATTAATGTGGTTTCCTGATAACAGTAATAATAATGTGCAAATGGGACTAGTTAAACCTAGTACCTTTAATCCTCCCATGAATCATACAGTGGCATTATTCGAAAAGGCCTGTGAAATAGACATTAGGTCTTTTAAAAACAAATGCGGTATGCAACAGTATAATAATTTAACAAAAAAGGAAAGATGGTTGCTGGAGTTCCTGATAAATAACAAAGAAATACATATTATGAAACATGATAAAGGGAATGGAGTAGTAATTGTAGAGAGAAATGATTATATTGATGATATTACATATATGCTCATGGATGAAATCTATACTGCGAGTAGTATTAATTAAATCAATATAAGCTATAAAAGTATAAATATGCTCCTTGATGATATGTTATATCAAGGGCAGATTAGTGAAAAAGATCATGACTATCTGGTAAACCCCCATCCCGTTATAAGTGGTATTTTTGGGATTCCCAAAATACACAAAGGCCTGAATAACATCAAATTCAGGCCAATAGTGGATGGTAAAAGGAGTAAAACCTGTTTCATTAGTAAGTTTTTAGATCATGAACTTAAGAGGGGTCTGACTGCCTTTGATTACATATCAAGGGACTCTTGGAATTTTTTAGAAAAATTAAGTTATTTGAGTATCTCTGATAATCTCATTTTTCTCACTATTGATGTTTGTAATTTATTTACAGTTATTCCTCACAATACAGGTTTAGTTTGGTTGGAAACACAATTAGCCAAAACTAGAAAGTATGATCAAGATGAAATTGATACATATATCATGCTTATGGAAATAGTCCTACGTAACAATTTTATATATTTTGAGGGCCAATTTTTTAAACAGTCCACAGGAGTGGCTGTGGGGGCAGCTTGTGCCCCCATTTATGCTAATTATGTAATAGCTTTTTGGGAGCAGAAATTTGTCTTCAAAACAAAATATTATAAATGTATTAAGTATTACACGCGTTTCTTGGATGATATTTTTATAGCATGGGATGGTACTGTTGAGGCCCTTGAAGAGTTTGTAGATTATATTAATAGCACAGTTGAATTTTTGAAATTCACCCTTCAATTTAGTATAGAAACTATTTCATATTTGGATGTACTGCTAACTACTGATCGAGTTAATAAATGTATTAGATCTGAAATTTTTAGGAAAAGTACTTTTTCTAATTCATATTTGGACTATAATAGTTGGCATCCTCACCATCAAAAGAGAGGGATCATTAAAGGTCAAATGGTTAGAGCAGCTAGGATGGTGAGTGAAGATGATGCCTTTTTAAAGGAATTGGAATTTATGACAAGTATGTTCAGAAAACGAGGTTACCCTGAGGATTTATGTAACAACGTTATGAATGAAATTATGGTTAAAAGATTTAATGGTTTTTATCAAGCCATCATCAAGAAGAATAATAGTACAGAAATTCATGATGGCTCCAACAGAATGAGTAAACAAGACAGTAGTATGAAATTAATATTCATCATTATGTATAACTACGATGCAGAATGGTTTATTGATATGATCAAGAAAAACTGGGTTTTTTACAATTAGATAAGCAAGTGGATCACAAAACAGGGGGGACACCAAAGTTCGTTTTTTGAAGGGATCGATCGTTTAAAGAATTGATGTATAAGAATGGTGAGTTTAACTATCATAGTATTGGTAAAAAGTATTGGAACTTTAGGTGTGGGAGATGTTTGACATGTAAATATATTTTAACAACGGGGAAAGTATTAAGGTTAATTGTCATCATATTGCTATTGTGGGTCATTTTAATTGTTATTCAAAGAATGTTGTGTACGTCACACAATGCCAGGATTGTGCCTCATTTTATGTGGGCAAAATAGCAAGATACCTTAGGGAAAGAATTAGGGAACATATATTGGACATCAAAAATGGTAAGGTTATTAATGCTTTAGCGAGACATGTTCAAGCCTTTCCTGGACACTTGTTTAAATTTTGTGTAATTCAACAAATAAGAAAAGATGTGCAAGGGAAAGTCTTGGACATTCATTTAGATATATGTGAATTAAATTGGCAAATACGCTTGGATGCCCTTCATTTTCCAGGTATCACTGATAACATCAGCTTAGCACCCATTCTCAAGTTAAGACATATTTTGGGTTAATACAGTAACCTTGATTGTGTTTTTCTTATTAAGAGTCATCTGCTTTTTGTGTTTTACTTATGGCCTCATTAAGCAAAATAGTTTTTTAAAGTTTTTAAACTTTTCAGTATGCAACATTTTATTATTATTTTTTGTACTTTTTTATTTAATAATTTTATTTATTTACATAAGTGTGTTTCTTTAATGATTTATATAATGCATAGGTGGCTTTATTAATTTTATGAGATGTATTCCTTCACAAATAATTTTTTTGGTATGTATTATACCTTTAATAACTCTGTTTCAGTAATTGGTTATAGGTGTTGATTTTAATTGATTATTGAAAGTGTATTTAAGTGGTTCTTAGATTCTGTTTAATGTTCTGAAGAAGTCTATTGTAGACGAAACCTAGGTTAACAGAGTGTTTGTTGTTCCAGTGTCTATGCCTGTGTTATTCCACCATTAAACTTTTTGGATATCTGTATCACCAGTTGTTAATTACATGTGCAAAAAAGATGAAGACAATATGGTGATAAAGATTTGGGAGAATAGGAAGAAAGCAAAAGCAAAAGAGGGTGTCCAGTAAAGAGATGAATGGTTTATGTGAGAGAAGACCTGCAGCAGTCAGGCATGATCATTGAAGAAGGTAGGAAAGTGGCATTGAATTGAGAGGTATGGCGACAGTTGACTCAGCACTCCAATTCCACATATAAAATGGGAAAAGGTGGGTCGATGACGACGATGAATGATGTGCATTAGGACAAATGCAATCTGGATGAGAGAGCATTTATTGCTGAGCAGCAAAAACGATTTGAGCAATGAGTGGGCTAGGATATGAGAAAAGTATGAATACATTAAGCCCCTATAATATGATGAAATTATGCATCATGGGAGGTATCATTTGAAAATCAAGTTTTTGGGTTTCAAGATGGAGGTGATGGAGGAGATGGGGTACAAGTAACATTTTGCAGTTCCATTGATGTATAAGTTCTTATAATTGAATATCACCATTATGGATGAAGTTAATCTGATACCCTACTACAATGTTTTGCTGCTAATTTCATAAATCTCCATAACTGTTTCTCAGCTTACAAGTTTAAGAATATGCATTAAGAATCTGAGATGCAAATGATTATGTATGTTACATACACAAAACCACCCAGAATACCAGATAAAGATATGATATAGATAAAAAGCCAGACCAGAAATATAAAACATTCAACAGCAGTATATTTAAAGGTAGTAGCAACCCAAATAAGTGAAGAGGGTATAACTCTTAATGATTTTTATCAACCTCAAGCCCTTTTAAATATTGTGTTATCTAAAACCATGTTGAAATCAAAACAGCACTTCAAGCTATGTGTATATATAAATAAATAATGGATCTTGAGGGGGTACACATATCTGACATGGATGCAGCCAAAAAAATGTCATACAAAAATTCTATTCCAGTGAGAAACTGATGAGGGTAAGTGAATATAACATCACTTCTGTTAGCAACCCATCAAAATTAATAAGACATACTATATGTTATCAAAATAATTGAGAAACACATAAATCAAGAAACACTAACCCCCAGATTCACTATTCTTTCATGCAGGACTAGCGTAGTTCTGCATGGAAGCGGACATTTAGGAGCAGCACGGCAGCGCGCCATGCATATTAATAAAAGTGCACTGCCTGAGCTCCTAAGTGGACATGGAGCATGTATGAGTGCAGGGGGCGTGTCTGAGAGCATACCTCTCAGAATATACATGCCCCTGCTATCAAGAGCAGCAGTTTAGCAATAAGAATGAGCGAGACCACTCATAGGTGTTTGCATACTCCCAGCAACACCCCCCAAGTTTATAAGAGCGATAGTTAAAATATAAAAAATAGACAAGCTAATTTGTTTATCAAACAGATAAAATTTAACCGTAGGTGCACAAGTCTGCCCATTGCTTAACTACGTATACTGCAGCTTAAATGGCACAAGAGGATAAATATCAAGATATATGCAAATGCAGCAGTACTGCAATAGTGTAGTGGGCAGAGCATTCACCTTATGAGCAGTCATTCCCTGTTCGAGTCTCACTTAAGTACATTCCATTTTCCATGTCAAATCACTTTATGAACAATATTTCTGTTGCATAACCTACTAAATAACATAAATTTGTGAACTGGAGTACTGCATTAATGCAGATGTGAGGTGTCAGTGTCAAAATGTTGTAAATTCCACAGAGAAACACAAGTGCCCCATACAGTACATGTACACATGAATCAGGGATACAAGTTGAAGGTATAATGTGTAATGAATGATAAATCCATAGAGTGTCCAAATCCACCACCTTCCCAAGAACCATTTTACATATCTGTTCAAAATTAGTACGGAGGTAAGCGGGAGTAAGCACTATTAATCAGTAGTAAGTGGAAGTAAGCATATTTAAGCAGTAGTAAGTGGGTTTAAGCCCATTTGTGTGGGGGTAAGCAATGTGCACAAAGGTTAAGCAATATTGAAGCTAACTCTCGGTAAGTATATTTAACCAGAGGTTAGCATTGCTTACCTTCACCCAAACCTGCGCAAACCCACTTACAATTGCTTAAAAGTGCCTTAATCACTCTGTATGCAACAGCCGCTGTTCTGGCCAGAAAAAAATAAACAGCCCTTGCACCCAGGACCCTGTACACTGTAGTCACAATAGTTAACCACTAAACCATCACAGCAGTACATAAGAATGAGGTATCACCAAACAGATCCTCACTATAGGAAAATCAAACTTAACATGCGAAAGGAATCTATATACAGTTTTATGTTGTATAACCTACTATATAACATAAATATGTGAACTGGAGTACTGCATTAAGTCCAGATGTGAGGTGTCATTGTAATGAAGTGTTAAATCCCCTAATAAACACAAGGACCCCATACAGTGTATGTACACATGAATCATGGATACCAAAAACATATATAACATGTAATGAATAATAAATCAATGCCAAACAGCAAATAGTATGCAAATTAAAAATTAAGCAATGCCAAGTATTGCACAATCCAGCTTACTAGGTGTAAGCAATGAGTAGGCCAGCTAAATCAGTTTGCCCATTGGTATGCCAACGTTAGGTAAGCAGGTTTGCCCATAGCTTAGCATTTTCAAAACTGTCCAATCACTGCAGAGTACGGGAAATCGGCCCAATTTAAACCCAATAGGAAGGAATACATCTCATAACTGGTTGCAGCTTTCTCCTGTAGGCACTATGACTGGTATGGGAGATGGAGTGCACTTTCGGGTGCAGCGCTGGGGCATCCAGGAGTCCAAAGTCATGTCAGGACTCCTTGTTAAAGGCCATGACCAGAGACTGCTGCAGGGCCAGTACCAGGGTTTCCAATATAAAGAGGACCTCACCAGTGCCACTGCCATACCTCAAACTGGTGAGCAGGTCAGGCATCACTATGCTGACCTAAAGCAGAGAAAGAGGGATCTCTTGGATCAGTGGATCCAAGAGGCTAAGAGGATGGGGGATGTCCCAGCCATATGTAAGTATTAGTCCACTACCTGTTTAATAATTGCCAGCTCATGTATATTATGGATAGGCATGGCTAATATTCCTTTGATGTCTTTGACAGAGGCAGATGAGCAGGCTGTGAACCAGGAAACTTATGCTTGTAGACTGCATCAGTTGCATCGCGAGGCAGGTTAGTAACACTCTTGCATGTACTGTCATAAGAAATAAATCTAAAAGTAGTAGTAAGTTAATTGCTTGTATATAACCTGTATTGTTTAAGACATGTACTCTATACACCAGAGAATATGGCAGAAGGAATCTCATATAGGTTGTATGAAAATAAAAGGATAACAGCCTGACAATATAGGTCTAACTGCTGGACTGCATGTGTTTATTCTGGTATCATATGGTAATGTAGAGTTACAATCTCTTAATAGTACTGTTGTATTAAGCACTGTTACCCACGCTGTGCTACATAAATAAAATGTGTAGGAATGTCTATATATAACTGTTGTAATCAAAAGAGGTCATATTGTACAACTGAGAGACACTTAGACAGAAAACAGTAAAAAGATAGGCAACATAATCCAACTAGAACACTTAACTGAGACTTGAACTGTTGTATTTTTAGCACACACAGCCATGGTTCGAATCCTGGGAGTGGTAGTAAGATGTATGCAGAATCATACCCCACAACTGTATAGATATGTCCAGAATGTCCAGTTAATTGGTCCATATCAGCTGCCTGTCACCCTCTCCCTCTGGCAAATCAGTGGGATGATCCAAGACGTTTAGGCAGCAAATAATGAAATGTAACTGATTGTCAGACATCTATAAGAACAAACCTGTCACTCTAGCAACTCCCCAAAATGTTATGAGAGTAATAAGCCAAGTATGTCCCATCTCCATCCCCATGTTGTGAAGCTGTGACCAGTAACAGAGTGAGACGTATGTGCATAATACTAATGTGGAATCTTGTAATATGTGTGGCAACATTCAGATAGTGCTAAGAAACATTGCCCCCACAGGTCTGTCAGATACAAAAACTGTACCTAGAAATAAATGATTGAAATCCTGGACTGGTACTGTTTACTTTGGTATTGTATGGCATTGTTGCAATTGCTCTGAATAATAAGATATTACTCATCACTGTCACCCACACTGTGCTACATAATAAAACTGTCTAGAAAATCCTGTATAAGAGTGTTGTAATTACAAGGTCAGATTGTAAAACCATGGGAGACTTATAGACAGAAATCAGAGAATAGATACACAGAAATATCTTTACAGCACACTCAACTATGATGGACACTGTTTTATTGTTAGCAAACACAGCCATGGTTCGAATCCTGGGAGTGGTAGTAAGCTGTATGTAGAATGATACCCCACAAGTGTACAGAATTGTCCAGAATGTCCAGTTAATTGGCCTATATCTGCTGGCTGTTACCCTGTCCCCCCTGACATATCAACGTGCTAATCTCTGACACGTAGGCAGCATTTCATGTCATATAACTGACTGTTAGGCCTGTACATATTTGGAAAACATCAGTGAAAACAAACCTGTCATTGTACAACTCACCAAAGGTTTAAGAGGGCAATAGTCAAAATATATCCTGGTTTCACCTGCATGTGGTCAAGACATGCCCAGAGTGGGTGCAATAAGAGGTGGACAGGTATGTGCATAATATCAACCTGGAATCTGGAAATATGTGTATAAACAGTTAGCTAGTGTTAACAAACAATACCTCCACAGGTATACCAGGTAAGAGGTGTGTACTGCAGGTAAAACTCAGTTCATGTATATAGTTGTCTACATGCATATCACTGTCTAAACTAAGGTCATAGGGTAGTGTACAAATACCTGTGAGGTACAGATCATATCACTGACTAGGAAAGTAATGAGAACTACAGGAATATACTAGTTGTTAGTTGACATCCCCCCACCATATCTGCAACAATAAACTAAATACACAACTCAATTGGTATGTGCTCCATTAAATATACTTAAATGGATAAATAACTCAAGCAAGCATTGACAGAGTGAGGAATAACCTTCAATGTGTAAAAAATCCAAGTAATCCGGTCTTCTGAGACAAATAATTCAGTTTATTACACAGATAAACCACGATAAGCGCTTTCACTAACTAGTAGCTTCTTCAGATCACAAACAGGAAGCACAGGAACCATGTGCTTTAAATATCTGCATGTTAATTAATCAACCAACTTTTAAAGCAGAAGCATATGTCCTATTGTTTGATAAATATTTAAATTTGTTTCTATGCATGTGCCATGTTGAAATACTCCCACATTGGTGGCATGCTGCCATCAATGTACCTGCATGATGTTGTAATGGCCACTGTGGTTCCATATATGCATGTGTTCTGTTTGCTATGCAACTGTTCCATATCTGGTGTTTTGGGTTAATGGGAATATCTATGCATGCTGTTATACCTAATCCTGGAATGTGTTGACTATTACTAACCCACATATGTTGTAAAATTGAAACACCATAGTACGTTTGGGAAGGCCGGTCCCAACAAACCCACCTGTCCCACCTCATCTGGCTGTGGCACCAGGCACCAGCACATCTGGGGCCCACCCCAGGACCTCCTTGTCCGCTGGTCCTGCACCACCTTCAGGTAGAACTACCTCAGGAGATGGGGCTCACCCCCCCTGGGAGCGGGCGCGGACAGGACAGTGTCACCCATCGCCAGCTCTGGGGCATGGTGAGTAGTGAGCTCCGCAGGGAGTTTGGAGATCAGCTGTGCCAGCTTGAGGGCCATGTGTCACAAATAAACAGTCGGCCTGGCCCTCCTACTCAGCCGCCAGCACAGCCATCTTCAGAGCCATGAAGGTGCAGTGGTGACTACCCATGGGTGGGGACCTCAGTCCCACTGTTTCCACTAGGGGGCTCATGGGCTTCCGACTTTCAAACACAACTCCCCATCCAAGTTGTTTACCTCCCACATGTGTCATATACCACCCCTGTATGCTGTCTTGTCTGTTATCCTACCCAACCTACCTCCCCAAATATACCTACTATCCCTCCCCAAAATCCCACTCTCACCTGAAAAAAAAAAGGGCAATCTGTTCCCAAAAAAAATCTCGCCCAATACATAGCTGTCCATTTTGCACACGTATCCAATGGACACATGTAATCTGGTCTAATTGGCTTCACAACATATTATTGTTGTTCTCACCCCTCTCTCAGGTGGTATGAGTTTCCAAATCTACCTCCAAATCAGAGTATATGCACAGCTGTTGCTGTAGAAGAAATGGGCAGCTATAGAGCTTCCCTACATCCGTTCTGCACATCCCTAGCTATTTTCCCTACTGTCTTTCCCTCTTTGTGCCCCTTTTTCACCACTTTCCTGTCAACCCTCTTTCATTTCTTTTAAAGAAATGAGTGCGGGAGTTAGCAGGAGTAAGCATTTTTAAGCAGCAGTAAATGGACTTAAGCCTGTTTGTGCAGGGTAAGCAATGCCTACACGGGTTAAGCAATTGAGAAGCTAAATCAGTATATGAAACTGTAACCGGAAGTTAGCAGTGCTTACCTCCGCACAAACCATTGCAAACCCGCGCAAGCCTGCTTACAAATGCTTAAAAGTGCCTTAATCACTCTGTATCCCATGCGCCTTGTTCTGTCCAGCAACAAAATAAACAGCCTCTGCAAGGCTCATCCACAGGACCCTGCACACCATAGCCAAAGTGATTTACCACTAAGCCATGTCAAAAATACATAGCCCTGACGTTTTCACAAACATATCATCCAGCACAGTCATTCAACAGTACAGGAAATGTATTTATACATGTAGATGTATATGTGTGTGTGTATATATATATATATATATATGTATATATATATAATATATATATATATATATATATATATATATATATAAATATATATATATATATATATTATATATATATATATATAGCACCACTTTACCGAAACCGCACAGCATCGACACTTTAAATAACCGACACCGACTCTACCGACAACGCGCTACACCGACATCGCGTATTACAGCTAACGTATTAACATGTGAGGTAGGGGATGTATTGCTAAACTTATGTCACTCAGTCTAACATTATAAATACATCCCTACCTCACACATGTTAATACCCTTAGCTGTAATAATCAGTGTAGCGTTGTCGGTAGAGTCGGTGTCGGTTATTTAAAGTGTCGATACTTGTTTCGTAAAGTGGTGCTACAGGGCCGGTTGTCGATTTAGTCAGTTGTCGACGGTATCATATGAACCCATATATATATATATATACATATGTGCATACATCTATAGATATATATGTCTACATATATATATGTGTGTGTGTATGTATATATGTATATATATATATATATATATATATATATATATATATATATATATATATATATCAATATATATCAATATATATATATATATGTGTGTGTGTGTGTGTGTGTGTGTGTGTGTATATATACAGATATATATCTATAGATATAAAAAAGAACATAACAAATACATATATGACCAAAGGCACCGTTAATGGGGGTGAGGGGGCCCAAGCTAAATACGTCTTGTAAGTATTGATATCACCCCAAACCCACAGTGAAACAGATCTGCCCTGCAATACAATACCAACTGTTTCAAGTCCCATACCCAGGACCCAACACAACATGGGCAAAAGACATTAACAGTAATCCATCCCACCTGTATGATGTCAGGGTGGCATCAATAACATATCATGCAGTACAGTCTGGCTACCACAGGGAATGTACAATGTGGAAGCAATAAAAATTCCAAAGATACATATGCGCACACACATATACTACACATACACACACACAGATATATATAGGAAGATACATATTTAGTGGGTGCACACCATACTGGACAGCCAGTATTCCTAAAGTTGCCACCTTATCAAATGGACAGTGTATGAGTCACCCATACAAAAGACATTTGTTGCCTGAAGTATATACCCACAGAGAAGTCAAAGGATATGACACCACACACAGGTTTGCATACATAAGAAAGTTTTATTTGTGTACTATTACAGTTGCATATGCCATGTCATATAGCTGTTTAGACTTTGAAATACATACAAACAGATTAATGCAACTTTCAAGCAGATCATGTAATGCAGTAATCCAAATGCATAACATATGTTGCTGTCCAGGCCAAGGCCTTCAAGTAATACAACAGTAAAGACAGACTGGACCACAGGATAACAATTAATCAACAGTAAGTAATGCAGATGTATAGTCCAGCAGCCTCTAACTACACTGTGTACTCAATCCCTAGGGGGAAAAACTTATGTTGACACAATGGGATGTATCTGTTACATAACAATCCATAACTGAAAACATCACAATTACACTGACAAACAGAACAGTCTGTATGGCAGTAAGCAGTAGGCCAGCTATGTTCCCAAGGTGAAATGTATGGGAATGTACAGCCATATACCTTAAAGTTAGCTTACTACTGATATCCCTCACTTGTTGTAACAGCCTAGGTTATTTATTGTGCATACCCCCCCCCCCATAGACTGACTTACAGAGGCATATAACACTGTTACATACACTGACCTGTGGACTGTAGAAGGGCACACATGTTTTGTGCAGATGAAGCCCACATATATATGGACCCTACACCGATATGTGTGGGGGCCACAACAGCACTGGAATGATGGCAGGAATAGCAGCATGACATAATCACAGGCCATTACATAACAACCCATTACTGTATGTCATATGGACAAAGCCTGGTATGTAGGTGGAGGACAGAGGCCGGAACACAGGCCCATATGTGAAATAGTGTTATCATACACTGAGTAAGTTGCTAGTGTTACAGGATAGTCTGCAACATACCCTTAGTCAGGAATATGAAGTCAGAAACACAAATGGATGTAGCCATGTATTGATAGCACTCACGCACAATGCCAGTGATATATCTGACACAAGACCTGTGTGGTGGACAGACAAAAAATAACAGGCACACCTCTGGCCATCATGTGGATAGGCCCACAAAAAAAAGAAAACATCCAGCAAATTATCCAGAACAGACATCACTCCCACAACAGGTATGTGAAGTATATATGCATGTAATTGACTGCAGTACTTGGTCCATAATAATGGGATAGGTGATGTGGAATGATTTGTATGTGCCATCAGGTGTTGTTCTTGTAATGATACCAGCTGAACAACTGCTATGGACAATATGTTTTTCCCTGTGGGTAGTAGGCCATACCCGTCAACTGTGCAGAGCAGCACTGACTGACAAGATGTAAGCCATCATAGTGTGTGTTGTGTAATGGAAAACATGTATATTACTATGGCTGATAGCTGGTGGTGGAAGTAATGCTATTATGATGGGCATGTGGGTTCCAGAGCCCACCACTTGCAGGACACTCAAGTTAATGTGTAATGTAGCATGCTGAAATGCCATTGGTGTGTAATAGGCTTACCTGCAATCTATCCCTATATATACCCCCCTAATGTTAGGCTGTGTTCACATGTGCAGCTGTGCAGGAAGGAGAGTTAGAGAGTGTGGACCTGATGTCTGAATTTACCCTATATATGTATATATATATATATATATATATATATATATATATATATATATATATATATATATATACATATATATATATATATATATATATATATATACACACACACACACACACACACACACACACACACACACACACACATGTATGTCTACAGATATAGACACCTATATGTATTTCTACAAAAGGAGGGTTGGGTTGTTAGATAGAGAAGACAACCTACAGGGGTGGTATATGACACATGTGGTGGGTATACACCATGGATGGTGAGTGTTGTTTGTGATGTGGAAGCCCCATGAGCCCTCTTATGGAAACAATGGGAACAAGGCCCCCACCCATTGCCAGTCACAACATCAGCTTCACAGCCCTGAAGGTGCCTGGGCAGGAGGCTGTGCAGGAGGAGCATGTGGACCCTGTGAGTGCATACTGAGGGCCTCAAGGTGCTGTAGCACATCCTCCAAGTTTCTCATATAATGTGGGACCCACATGTAATGTGGTCTGGTAACATGGCCAGATGAGGTGGGAGATGGGGTACTGCTGGCAACTGTTCTCTAAACATGCTATTGTGTCACTGTTATATAACATACGTGAGTAGTAATAGTCCACACATTCCCGGATCATGTCCAACAGCATGCATATATATCCCCAATAACACATAACAACAGATTGCAGCAATAACATAGCAAACAGATCACATGCATATATGGAACTATAGTGGCCCTTACAATGGCATGCAGGTGACATTGTCCATAACAGGCCAGCAATGATAGTGCCCCCACAGGGAACATGGCTAAAAACACATAGCACAAAGTGTGGTACAATACAATATATATCTCAATGGTAGGTATGCTGTAGCCATACCTATTGAGTTGTGTGATCAGATTGTTTTCACATATATGGTGGGGGGAGACAGAGATGTGTATTAAAAACTATGGTAACCTTGCTGTATGAGTTGCTCAGATCTGTTTCCATGTTTATGTTTTTCAGGCAAGATGTCGCATGGCAGACTCCCTGTCTATTCAGCGGATGAAAATGAGTTCATCATCGCATACCTGGTACAGCACTACCAGGTGTTGTTCAGCAGAACAGCCCATGAGCAGCAGGAGCAGACTGCCCTGTGAAACAATCTTGTTCACAGGGTCAGTGATGTCGGTCTGCACAACCAGAGTTATGAGCAGTTCTGGCATCATTGCAGTGACCTACTTCGCAATGCCCGTTGGCATACTTCTGCAGTCCAGGTGGATCACCTCGAAACAGAGGGGGTTATGCCATCCATCCCCCCGACACGTATTGAGGAGCTCCTTGCCAGCCTTGTGGCACCTGCCCACCTGCACACACAACTGGGGGAGAATATAGTGGAGGTGGGTGCTACCCATACACCGGCAGAGGGGCGTGCAAGTAACGCGACAGGGCACATCAGTAGACTACTGTTGTGCATCCAACCGCATCTGTACAGGTAGAACATGCATATGTGAGATGACATGTATATATATATATATATATATATATATATATATATATATATATATATGTATATATAGTCTGTTGCACGTAGTACTAATAAACAGATGTGCATAAGCTGTAGTATTGTGGACTTGTACTGTTGATGTACTGTAATGATGCATCCACCCTGTACCAATGCCACAGCTGTGGCTACTGACATTACATCTCTCACATACTTATGTAGGCCCCTCTGGTATACCTCCAAAGCAGCAGCCTGTAGCTGGTGAGTATGTTTTTTGTTCAGGCTTGCCAATACACCGGAAATATGGATGTGATAGTCATGTTATGGGTATGGTATATTCCATGCACACATTTAACACACCTACCCATAATGTGTGCCATACATGTTCATGTATTGTTGCTGTTAACTGCACTGCATCACAGTGGTGACCATGATGGTGTATCTGAAGGGTATGTCAGACTCCTGCAATATAACTAACATCCTGTCATTGCAAAATGTGTCCACAGAGATGAAAATAATGGTGGGAAAAATGGCCTACAGTAGGGACATGTGTGAAACATCACCCCTATACAGTGCTACAACAATGTATACAGTATTACAATGGCAACTGTTACAGATCTACACAATGGCATATGATAATACTGCAGTCTACAACCCTTAAAACTTGCAATGTGGTCCCAACATGAGCAATGAGTGTGTAATATGGAATTGTAGGTTAAGGCAGCAAATATGGGGAATACATACCTTCACAAACATTGGAAGCATATGTGTGCACACAATCCAGTTAAAATATAGTGGAAGCAGCTGTTGAGGTACTGATTGCATGCATTTGTCATGGAAATGCACCTTCCAGCAAGTACACATCCCCAATGTCACACCAAGTATTGGTCTCCTGTCCAAGATGTTTGGCCATTAAATGAGCAGACTTACCTGCAACAGAGGGAGCCATGGCTTGCACACATCTTACATGACATGGCATGGTCCCCATATCCAACAGGTAGCACCCATGAGCTGGACATGTAGCCATATCTCACTATTGCATATACCATGGCAAACAGTGCAGTTGTTTATGTGGCAAGGATGTATGGAACAGGAATGATGTAGGAAATAAACAGATGCCCATCCAAGACAGATGATGTCACATGTAGCAAACTGGTCTTGCGGGCTGCCTATTAACATGCCACAACACTGAGGGGGTTGCAGGAATGTCTAGCAAGTACTGGCTGTGCAGTACCCATGTCAGCCATTTCCTGGACTATGCAAACATGTGGCCTGTGGGTTAGGGTAATCAGATATGACAGTTGTACCACAGGAGACATCAGCCAGGCCTCTCTACAGGTAGTGTATCTTTACAGAAGAGGTCCCCAAAAGTCATGCATTGCAATGTGTACTGGTGCACCATGATCGCATTGGAAACCTACAGACAGTATCACATAAGATACATGTGCTGCACAACCACACCTCACCCCACCTCAGGCCCACCATCCCCATCTTTACCATACCAGTGCTAGTGTACACCTGTATGTTTGCCATTTATTAGCTGGGACTAGGCTGTTATCTGTAATGTTCAGTGTTTGGTACACTGCAAACTGACATACATTTGTAGACCATAGTTGTCAAGCATCTGCAAAAAGGCTGAAGGTGGGGAAGGGTTGTCATCATGGCACACCAGTGCACTGCAGCAAGGATCCTAAGGATGCTACAAATTGCTGTATCTGCACACAGTCAGGGTCAGGAACTGTGGCAGACGTAACCCTGACTCCGCAGCAAAAGTGACGGCAGTGTGTAAACTCTAAAGGCTGTGCACATGAGTTTACCTTGCAATCATGCAGAGTTGAGGGACATGTGTAGGGCAGACTGACCATATACTGGCAAATGCAGATGGCCCATGCTAGTATACCCCTGCCAGGAATAGTGACTCTTATAGTACACATAATAGTAGGTGCAACACACCATCATGATAAGGGCATGCACACATATGCACCCATGAAGTGTATGCATCTCAGTCAGCATCAGCACAGCTAACACATTTTTTAGACACTGCATTTGATTGTACAGGATATATGTCAGATATCAGGCTCATGTAATGTTAACATATGCAGTAATGTGGTCCCATGGCATATCAGTAAGGGTGTGTACACTCCCCATAGCCATGGTAAGGTTTAATGGTTGTCAGCGTAATAGTATCGTATTGGTCATACATGCACCACTGATGCTGACATCTGTAAATCAGATATCAGGCATTCACAAATGACATCTGACCACATATCATCCCAGGTATGTGTCACTCAAACACATAGGGGCTGTGAGCATTAGATCAGACATAACTGACACAGTAATACACATTCAGCAATGATGTGTACACCTGTGAGCTATGGTGAACAGTATGTGGCAGGGTGCAGAACAGGTGCACAGTAATACTGTGTACATGGGTGCAGTGTTTTCCAGGGGAAGGGGCATCACCTACAAACACAACCCATACATCACACACATGTATACTGTTGCTAGCATGGATTGACTATAGCTGCACTGCATGCTGAGTACCATATGTTATGCATGTTGACAGATAGGTAATTGAAGGTCTGTGTGTACTATCTTTGTGCAACCTCACCTGTAGGTGTGTGGGGGTGAGGGAGGGGTGTTATTTTGTCTGTAAGTGCAATCTGGTGGAGTGGAGGGGGGTTTGATGCATGTAAGATGTGTGTGTGTTTGTGTGGGTGTCCATGTATGCACATGTGTGATTGAGGGGTTGTTCATATGTCAGTACTTCCCTTTGGAATCATGCAGTACATGGACATGGATGGACACAGGAGACACCAGGAATACTTGTCTGATATGTAATCCCAGGACAGCTGATAGTATAATAAGGTCTGTAGCATGGAACATACATTGGGAGGGAAACTAGACACCAGATATACTGTTAAAATTGCAATCAGCAGAAAAGTGAAAAACTACCCAAGTGTGCAGAACAACAGTTGCATTGGGGAATTATTAAACAACACCAGGGAATGTATCCAAATATTACTGTTGTCCACATAATAAGTTGATTGAGCAACATATCTTGCATCTACTGAGCAATAGTTACATATCACACTCCAGTGCATGACATTATTGAGTGACTGTAGTAGCCCCTAACATATGGGCACCATGCTCACGATGTCCGGACATACCCAGGGTGAACACTGGATGACAGCAGTGAGTCCTTGTAAAACCTACTCCAATCAAGTCAAAGAGGTAATGGAGTAACGCATCATGTTTTGTGATCACTTGTCTAGGCAATTAGAAGAATGAAATGTTAATGATTGGCATAAATGAGTGTAAGTTTCCAAGTGCGATGCAGGATGGGGAACTTACGTGAATAAACTTGGGACAGTCTGTAAACTCAGGGACAGGTGAGTATGTTGGTGGAATGTCAGTGTGTGTGTGTGTGTGTGTGTGTGTGCGTGTGTGGGCGTGTGCGTGTGTGCGTGTGTGCGTGTGTGTGTGTGTGTGTGTGTGTGTGTGTGTGTGTGTGTGTGTATACATATGTGTGTACTGTTAAGCAATGCCGTACAGGTCTTAAAGTGCATTTCTTGTTTTCCCCTCACAGGTGGTGAGGTCAGGGTCCCTCCTGCATGCAATCTGATGTTGGTGTCCATACAGACATTGAAAATGATGATAGGTGTGTTGAGGCACAGCTGGGGTTGTCAGAGGCTGAAACTGTGCCATCGTTTGACATCCCTCTATTATCCACCCCATCCCGGCACACAGTCACAGTGCCTATAGATACCCCATCACCACTGGCCATAGCAGAGGGACAGTTGGCAGTTGGTGGCAGTGCACAGGACAGTGTGGTATCTATGACTGCTGTGTCTGGACACAGCAGGCATAGCCAGATGTCTGGCAGGGCACCACATAGACAGATGTACCGGAGAGCTTGTGGAAGGGCCACTGGTCATTATGCCCCTGGCCGAAGTGCCACATCTGGTACCACTAGACACATGTTTCAGGCTGTCATGGGGGAGCAGGCACGTATGGAACTGTACACCAGACAGGATTTGTGGCAGCAGAGGGCTGCTTTTTCATCTGTAAGTGACAACATCCATGATCTTGCAGGTGCCCTCCATGGCTATACAGAGGTCATGGATAGATGGTTGGGTGAGATGGTGGGCCTCATCGACCGTGGATTGTCCATGCTAGAGAATGTGGTGGGAGTGGGGCAATGGCCATGTGGATGTAGGCCAGCAATACCAACATCTGGCAGTCAATGCGGACATGCAAGGACACTAAGCTGCTCCTGTAGTGGCAGTACCAGCCCCAGCAGTGCAGGGGGGGGGTGCTGTCCACACCACACCACAGCAGGCTATGTGCACATGCTCTAGTCAGTCCCAGGAGGGACCTGGTTCCAGCGGACCTATGTAATCATCAGGGGAGAGTAGCATATCGAGGCCTGTACCTGGACATGCCCGTGGAACCCCTGGCAGGCACAGTCCGTGTGTCCATGGCCGGAGGCGGTGAACTGCACACAATGCTAGTTATGGTCTGCAGCTGTCCAAGAAACACTTGTATAGGGCAGCCACAATGGCAGAACTGTGTGCATGTATACCCACACACTGTACAAACACACCTAGGGCAACCCCATTCCTACACACACCACATCACCATGCCCATATCAGTAACTTACACCCCTCACTTACACACATGGTGTCAAACATATGGCCAACCCTAGGTCTCTGGCAAACCAACAACACACCCTGTGCATATGATGATACCTGTGCCACATCCCTGTCATCCATAACATTGATGCAGGGACAGGCTAATACGGTTCTGATGCACACGGTGACTGTACTACAGTGTACCAATGTACTGCTGTGTAACATGTTGTCAGGAGTAATGTTTAATGCTTACATGTCAGGTAGTGCAGCTGTCCAGCCATGATGCATTATAGCTGTTAGTAACACTGAGTGATTGTGGTCTCCATAATGTTATCCATTTGTGTTGTAGGTGTACATGTGTCAGCAGGATGATGGTCTGCTATCATATCTCACAAGGGGTATGGCACTGTGGTGACACCATGGCTGTGCCATATCCTGAGTACAGTTGAACACGTCACAGGTCTGTATAACAGTTACTGCCTGTGCCACATGGACAGATGACCCCCTGGGACATGTATATTCAGCAACCTGAAGTAGATCCCTCCACATACACACACACTCTTATTTGACAACACTAAGACTAGACTCCTACCTAGGTATGTAGTGCTACTGATGTGTGTAGCTTTAATTGCACACACCACACAGCGTTTAGGATGAGGTGTGTTCCAGGGTACATGTTACATGCAGAACATCTGCAGGCATGTACAGTATGGTAATGGGGGACCATAATGGTTGTATATGGACAATACATAGTGTGACATACCATCATATACACAATAACAAACACATAACAGGCAGACACACATCCGAGAGACCTGGGCCTATCAGTGCTAACTAACTTATCAGTGTGTCCAATGTGTTACAGGTAGGCTGAACACAGCACATGCATAACTGGGCTGGATAGTGTTATCAGTTACCTGTATGGTTGATGGTGACAGTGGTCACCATACAGTGGTACATGGGACATGTACAGGGGGTACCATGGTGTAATGACAGCATACCCAGCACCCATACACCACTGTGGATATTGTACGCACTGGAGCCCATGATGACACTCTGACATACCCACCATCACACATTGACCAGGACTGCAATACAACCCCTTGTCCATTCCAAGAGTGGTACTACAGGGATATGCATCTAATGCACATGCCATAGGCATAGTAGGGTGATGTATTGTCATGCCTCTCCTATGGGCAGCAACATCACTATCCCTAATACTGTGTGCCAATGTGTATTGTAATAGGAGTATGTGGCCTCGGAATGCTGTAGCCTAAATATATATATATATATATATATATATATATATATATATATATATATATATATATATATGTATATACACATGCACACAGACACACTCTTGCCAGACCTCAGTGGGTATCCCATGCCTATCAACCCATTTGTACAACAGTGCTGTGCTGGTACTGCAAGGCTCAGGTAGCCTTTAGAGAGAGGAGCATAACAAGGTACATGCAATGTCCAGTATAGCAGCAGCCACATCTAACTATGGCAATGGGTGTTGCAGTGGATGTGAAAAGCCTCAGGGTATTCCCAACTACAGATGTACTAACACACAGACACTGATATCCTCAGTAATGCACATGTATACATTTGTCAATACTGGGGTGGATCACTGCAGGCGGTCATAGGTGTGTACCTGGCTACTGTCCTTTGAGAGATGGGAAGTGTAGGGGATGTGTGTACAGTGGTATCATACCACCTGCCATGTGCCAGCAGGCAATCTATCTACAGACACCACTGTGGTGACCCTCAGGGTGAGAGTGACATGCATCAGCCAATCCTCTGGGTGTCTCCTGCAAAAAGCCGGTGAGGTGCTCCAGTTGACATGTATGCAACATGTATTAGAAAACATGGTTAGTGTCTGTGTTGGAGAGCTGTACCCAATCATGTTCTGTTGACTGTGGTAGTGTATGGGGAGATACCAGTGGCATGTGTTGCATACAGGGTGTTGTGTCCTATCTGTGCCAGTTATAACACAGCTGGGCAGACATGTCAGCGTCAGTCAAGCATAGATTGCCTGTACGTATCCAAGCTGGATACCTGACATCTGCACATCTGGACAGGAACTGACAGACATCAGCTTGCCAACTAGCTATGCAGTAGGATGAATGTGTTGCTAGCTAGACATCTGACACCTATAGGTATGTCATTACTACATGTTGGCAGCCCTCACTGACATGTGCTATACAGACAGTAGTCTACAGTTAATTTCCACATGTCAGATTATTATCCAGTAGGAAACATATAATGTGACACAGCTCACACACCAGGAACATGACAGTGAGGACTCAGAGTCCATCTATGCATGCAGGGGTGTCTGTTGCCAGTACTACAATTAGAAATCTACTCTTGCTTGGGAAAGCACTGTCAACAGTAGTAATGTCATGATACACTACATGCCAGTGTGACTGCACATAACCTAGGATACTACCCTTCTATGTAACACATTCACATGGATAAGAGTGTTGTACAGGTCATATATACTCAAGTGTCCCAGGCAGGAGACTCACACCCCTTGCTACTGTACTGACAGCACATAGATGCATGTTATGTACATGACATTACATACACCTATTTCAGATGTCATTACCCTGTTCTGTTATCAGACTGGGATGTGAGCACAGGTTATCAGGGCTGAGCCATGCTTAGCAGGTGTCAGCATTGCTGCAATATAACAGCAAAGCAGATTTGTGCACTGGTAAGCGAAACCTACATGGTGTAAGTGCCCGTATGTTTAACCGTAGCTTAGCACCACTTAGCTTCACGCAAACTCGAGCAAGCGTGTTTAAAGCTGCTCAAAACTGCCTTAACCACTCTGTATCCATCCCCCCTTGTTCTCCCCAGCAACAAAATAAACAGCCCTTACATGTTTTGAACCCAAGACCCTGCACACTATAATCACAACAGTTAACCTCTATGCCATGACAGCTGTGAAAACAGTCATTGTTTTTCCAATACATTTATCAGTAGACATATTGAATAGTATTGAACAATTGCTGTGACTTCTACAACTGTATAGTGCACGTTAGTGATGTTGCTGTTGCATCATATATGTTGTTATATCTAAAAATACACATATCAGATACATATGGTGTGATACATCTGGGAAGGTATACACAACAGTAATGTTTACACATGACAAGGATATGGCTATATACATATGTATATATATGTCTACATGTACATACACATATATATTCATATATATGTATTATTTCAAATTTGTATAGTGCATCATATATATGGCCATTTATAGATTTTTCTGTATATATATATATATATATATATATATATATATATATATATATCTGTATATATATATATATATATATATATATATATATATATATATACATCGTATATGTACAGATATATCTATTCATGTTGATATATATGTAGATATCTATAACTATATGTGCATATATATCTATATATCTGTATATGTGTAGACATGTATAGATGTGCATATGTATATATATATATATATATATATATATGTGTGTGTGTGTGTGTGTGTGTGTGTGTGTGTGCATATATATATATATATATATATATATATATATATCTATATATGTATCCATCTATGTATGTAGATATGTATATGTCTATATATCTATATAGAGATATGAATATATATATATATATATATATATATATATATATATATATATATATATATATATATATATATATATACATATATATATATATATACATATATGTTTACCATATGTCCGGAACATGGAGTGGAGTCCTACCTCATCACCTATAGTCTCAAGCTCTTAGTGTAACAGGATGTCATGTATGTATTGCAGGTGTATTTGTTGACTGTTGCTACTGGAACAGGGGTTGTCTTAAAAGACATGTTGTGTGTGGGAGGTCACATTTGCTATTGACATGTATGCCATTGGTTACTGATAGTCATCCTAAGGACATCATAGTACAGTACCACTGATAGCATAGTAATGATCCTGTGGACTACAGCAGAGATATGACCAATATATGTGGACAGTCTGGCACTCTCTGTTCAGTCCAGAGGTATACACAGATCCCCTTAGTGTGAGACATGTGGACCAAGCCTGACAATGTGGATGTTAGCCATGTACATAGGTATATCACGTAAATACTGGACTACATATGCCCACACAGTTTATGCATTCACACACTCCTGTCTGTCCTGACACATAATAACTGGTGGTGCAGAGGTCACATGGTCACATACTTCCCAGTAGTTAGTGACATACATCTGTACAGCATCCCACTGCTTTGTCAGAAATACAGAACAGTTATGGCGGCCCAGCAGCAGGACTTCTTGCAAATATCTGGACATAACATCACACTGGGTAATTATACTAAGCTGCTAGGCATGTAACAAAGCACTGTGCAAACTACAGGCAGACTGCCACAATACTGGTCTACATTTCGTATGGGGGAATACACATGTACCTGCAAATATAGCAGGCTCTACAGGCATGTCACAGCACAGAGTAACAGACACCTGTGTGAAAGTCCATACCCACAACCAATGTGAACACAGCCACATATGGTATGCAAGCTTAGTATTACACTATATGGACTGACTGATCAACACCATACTCATACGTGCCACTCACACACTAACCCCACATATACTGGGTCACAACACAGTGTGGTCCAATGCCTGTCTGTGGTATGGGATACATGTTTGTTTGGCCCTACAAACACATAAGCCGATAGGGTACCATACACTGGAGCAGCATGTAACATCAGATAGAACAGAACCAAGAACAATGAAATCTACCACAGTCTGTACACAGGCCAAGGTACATATTCGCAATACACATACTGTCAACAATCACCATAAGTACACAGACCCCACTACTGTACACATAACCACAGAATGCCCAGGTTATGTCCTCAGAAATAACCCCTACTATACATAACATGTTTAGCAGTCTGATATCTGACTGGCTTGTTATCAGCTATGATGTCAATAAATAATGGTGTACAGAACATATGCATCTCTTACTACATGGCATATGTGCAAAAGTTGACAGACTTGTGGGTGGAGCCATAAACACTGGGCCATTATTGGTATGTTGCTGTGATGCCCTCATACATTTACTGTTGTAACAGGGTTTGTTGTGACATATGTCCAAAGGTATATTCGATGGTGAGTGACATCTGCAACAGTGATAAAGGAGGGATAAGGTAAGTGTAGTACATGTGCCTGTCCACATGAACAGTTGTCAAGGTCGACACAGCCACAGTGTCTCATAGACTCACACACATTATCACAGTTGGCAGGGTCAAGATTAGACTTCCTAACTAGCTAGTTTGCCACAATACAGTAATACACAGGTATCACATGCACCACAGGAGTTATCAGGATGATATATGGGCAAAGGGTATTTCAAGGTGTTTGACATCAGAAGGCATGCTTCATTAGGCCAATAGGAGGTGTAGTGAGTGTGGATGGCATCCATATCATTATACTCCACACACACACACACACACACACACACACACACACACACACACACACACACACACACGTGCGCACACACACACACACACACACACACACACACACACACACATACACACACATGCACGCACGCACACACACACACACACACACACACACACACACACAGGTTGCCAGTACTGACATGCATGGGTGCATTGCTTCATAGGTGTGTAGTGGTTGACTGTGCCAGAAGGCTGTACAAGGCTAGGTAAAGGGTATACCCTGGCATCAGGCCACATGAAAATGGTCTGCAGTGTGGCTCAGGGGTGTGGTGTGTGGACTGGCCCACACAGGTGGGTATTGTATTCACCATCCAGTAATCTGGGTTACTATTGTGGGTGGCCAATGCCGTGCAATGCTTGCCATGTATGTGTTCTATAGTCCATGACATGGATGGTATCTGGGATGTGCACACGTCCCACATGCATGTTCTGTGACATGTGGAAGTGTACCTGGGGTGTTTGGGGCATGTTGTGTAGACAGATTGTTACCATCAGATGTACCATTCCTGGCCTCATGTGATGAGAACTGGCAATGGACACCAGGTTGACCCTGCACCTACATTGACAGCATGATACAGGTATTCCCTGGTGTCAGTGGCATCTGTCCATACAGGGCATGGGTATAAGGCATGGTATGTTGTTTGTGGGTTACATTTGCTGGCACTACAGTTGTTGCAGGCGTCCAGTGGGGAACATAGTGAAGGAGCACTGTATGCAATTATGTGCCTATTGTAGGGATGGGACAGGGTGTCATGCCCTCTATAGTCCATTGCAGTCACACCATGGTTACTATCTATGGGCAATATGCAGGGAACTACCAAGATAGTGGTTGCTGCCTAGTCGAGTGTGTTTGTGTATGAGACATGGGTTGACAGTGTGCTCTGGGTAATACAAGTGTTGCCTAAATTGTTTGCCAGGCCTTGATATCACATGTAGGGGTATGGATTGTCTACTACAGCCTCTTTGCTGTTTGACATCTGTTATCCTTGTAAGGCAGACATTGTGACATATAATAGGCCCACCATATAAGAAATTTGCAAAATCCACTCCATAATAAGTCCAGTTGTTAGACACTCACAGCCACCAAAACAGTGAATATGAATGACAAACACACACACACCATGTCTTACAGTTGTCATGTCTGGGATTGGAACTTCTATATAAGGAGTACATCATACTACAGTATTACACAGTTATAGCATGTGCCACAGAGATTACTGGGTGACTTTTTCCCCAACGGTATATTTCAAAGTGAATGACATCAGCAGGCTTGCCATAGAAGGCCACTGGAGGTTGTAGTGACTGTGAATGGCCTCAAAAGCATTGCTCCCTACACAGACAAGCAAACATCCACACTTGCCATATCTGGGGAACAGAACTACTATCTAACTAGTATATCACACTACACAGTTATATGATGCTCCACAGAGAGTACTGGGCTATTTTATCACCAAAGATGTATTTCAAAGTGAATGACATCAGCAGGTGTGTCAGAGAAAGGCAGTGGAGGTTGTAGTGGCTGTGAATGGCCTCAAAAGCATTGCTCCCTGCACAGACAAACAAACACAAATGCAAACATCCACACTTGCCATGTGTGGGAATAGAACTCCTACCTAATTAGTATATCACACTACAACATTATACAGTTATAAGATGTGCCATAGAGATTACTGGGATAATGCTTCCCCAAAGGTGTATTTCAAAGTGAATGACATCAGCAACCTTGCCAAGGTTGAGCAATGGAAAGTGTAGTTCATAGGTTCATAGGGTCATACTTTGATACTATGCTATTGGCCCTTGGGCCTATACATGCCCAGACATGACTATTTCCTGGCTATGACTTGCCACAATATTTACTTCCCTGCACCCCTGTCTAGTAGGCAGCTGACATGAACCCCAGGTAAATTTCCTATCTCCCATCCAATCATCCAGGTTCCTTTAGAAGAGGCCAAAGAGGCACTCTGCATGACATGTATGGGCAGTCTATTCCAGAGTCTGGGGAGTCTCTCGGTGAGAACACATCCCTCCTGCATGTATTGTTCATTGTGATGACAGGATTTGGATCCCTGGAGCATGTGGCTGTGAGGGTTAGGAATTCTCTAAGTGTAGCATGTCCAACAGCTGTGGGTTTGACATGGCATGGTGTGCTAAGCAGAGATTGCCTCTGAGAACACAATATGTGACAGAGTATAGCTTGATGATTTTCAGAAGGTAAGCATAGGGCATATGGTTTAGGCCTGTGGTCATTTCATGAGGTATGTCTGCAGCCTCTCTACTTGTTGCAGATGTATTGTGAGGTATATACGTAACGGGCCATTGTAGTCTGTAATGGGTCTACTGAGAGATGACTACAGTGGGACAATGGCCTCCTTTTCCTGGAAGTAAAGCCCATAATGGGAGGTGTGCCACATCGGTGGGTTTCCTGACTGTTGTGGTGATGCTATCAAAGGTGAGACCACTGTCACCAGTGTTCTTTAGTCTGTTATCACACTTTAGGTGTTTAGTGTACTGCCACCTATGTGGTACTTCACAGGTACATGTCCCTTCCCAATGGGGATAACTATATATTTCTTGGCATTGATCTTGAGACCATGGCTCAGGCACCAAGCATGTCTTTCTGTAAGGCCCTTCTGTAGAATATCCACATTATGTGGGGATTCAATATTGGCTCCCAGTTTGCAGTCATCTGCGACCTTTGTTTGCTGGTGTCCCTTACTGTTGGACTGTACTTCACAAAAGGAGATGCCAAACAAGGGCGGTGTCAGAACTGAACCCTAAGGTACTCCAACTGTCACTTTTCTGGGGCTCCGGTTGGTGTCACCTACATTTACAGTGTGGGTTCTATCAGTACAGCAGTTGGCAGCCCATTGGGTGACATAGGGATTATTGGCCAGCTTGATACATTTATCTATTATTCCAGACTGGGGGATAGTGTCAAAGGGCTTGGCGAGGTCTGGATAGGCTGTGTAAACCACCTTACCCTTTTCCACAGCTCTGGAGACGGATTCACAGTTGTCATTCGGGTTGAGGTGACATGATCAGCTCTTCACAAACCCATCCTGGTTAGGGTCCAGTGTTTGCAGGTTGCCAATGTCTTTGTTTTAATTTCCATGATAATACATTCCATGGCCTTGCAGATCAGGCACGTCATACTACTGGGGCTGTAGTTCCCAGGTTCCAAGGTGAATCCCCCCTTGTGGACTGGGATAACTGTAGCTGTGTGCCACACACTGGGCACAAAGCCTGAGGTGTGGCTATGATTAGACATAGCATGTAGGTCAAGTGCCATTTCAGTATGTAGCTCATGTAGTACACAGCCTGGGATGTTGACTGGTCCCATGGCTGTTGTTGTTATAGCTCTGTAGAGTGTGTTTTTTTACCTATGTGGCCATTATAACCAGAATATGGCAATCTATCCATGTTGAGATGGGCCCTTTGGGGGTTGGGGGGGTACAGTTGGCATTGAATTGATCTGCCAGGATATTGGCAATATCCCTGGGAGAAGTATATTTAATACCATCCTGTTGTAGCTCACAGCATTTCTGAGCATTGCCATTTAGATTCCTCACATAGCTATGGAACGGCTTGCAGTTGTCTTTTGCATTTTTGGCTATATTATGTTTGTAACTAGCTTTGGCGGATGTTATGAGGGATATCTGCCTCTTACTGTAGCTGGTAAGGGAGTATTTTGCATCCTGGAAATTCCCCCATTTCTGCAACAGTTTTCTCCTTTTGTTGTACAGTATGTTTATGGCAGGGTGCCACCACATTGGTTTCCTTTTCTTGGTGGGGAGCATCTTGGTTCAATATTTGATGGCACAATTCATGCAAGAGTGGATGTGCTCATACAGTGCCTTCATGTATGATTCAGCAGTTGTCCTTTCAGTTCCCATCTGCATGGGTGTCATGATGTTAGTCACGTCTGACATGTGTAGCATGACATTGGCTTTGGAGATGTGTGTTACGGAGGTTACCATACTGGAGAGTGGGGGAGGGATGTTGATGTTAAGGGTGATTAGCTCATGGGCAGACATGACCACCAATGGGGTGCCCATAGATGTGGAGCATTGATTTCCCATGTTGGTAATGACCAGGTCTAGGATATTTGAGCCCCTGGTGAGAATATGGTTTACTTGATCCAGGGCATTGGGAATTATGACTTCCAAGAAGCATTGGGCACATGTGTTGGTGCACAAGTAGTTTTCCCAGTTAATTGCAGGGTAGTGTAAGTCACCCAGTATTAGGGTGTTTGCTTGTATCATAATATTTCACAGTATGTTTCAAAAGCTGTAGTGGGTATCATGGGGCAATGTGGGGGATATGTAGCAAGCTATACAATTTGGAATGCACTCTAACCTACTGTTAGTTGCACCAGGGGTATTTCAGACACATTCTGTTGGGCAAGTCGGCTGGTGGTGTGAATATCCTTGGTTAATATGGACACTCCTTCACCTTTATTGTTTTGGTCCTGGTTTGGTGGCCAACAGGTGTGGTGAAAGCTGTACCTGGTATTGCAGGGGTGCTCTCTGGAAGCTTGAATCAGGTCTCTGTTACTGCACAGTTATCGATGTTCTCCATTTTTAGGTGTGAGTAGTGACTGTGAATGGCCAAAAAAACATTGATCCCTACACACACACACACACACACACACACACACACACACACACACACACACACACACACACACACACAGAGTGTCACAGTTACCATGTCTGGGAATATAACTCCTACCTAACAAGTTCATCACACTATAGCATTATGCAGTTATAGGATGCACCATGAAGATTACTAGACTGCTTTTCCCCAAAAGGTGTATTTCAAACTGAATAACATGAGCAGGCTTCCCAAAGTAGGGCAATGGAGGTTGTAGTGACTGTGAATGGCCTCAAAAGCACTGTTCTTCCCACAGACAAACAAACATCCACACTTGCCATGTGTGGGAACAGAACTCCTCCCTAACTAGTTTATTACACTACAGAATTATGCAGTTATAGGACATGCCATGGAGACTATTGTGCTATTTTTTTTCCCCAAAGGTGGATTTCAAAGTGATAGACATCAGCAGGCTTGCCAAGGAAAGGCAATGGAGGTTGTAGTGACTGTGAATGGCCTCAAAAGCATTGCTCCCTACACAAACACACACACACACACACACACACACACACACACACACACACACACACACACACACACACACACACACACACATTTGCTATGTCTGGGAAAAAAACTCCCTACCTAACTAGTTTTTCACATTACAGCATTACACAGTTATAGGACATGCCACAGAGATTACCAGGCTATTTTTTTCCCAAAGGTGTATTTCAAAGTGAATGACATCAGCAGGCTTGCCAAAGAAAGGCAATGGAAGTGATAGTGACTGTGAATGGCCTCAAAAGCATTGCTCCCTACACAGACAAACAAACACACAAACATTCGCACTTGCCATGTCTGGGAATAGAGCTCCTATTTAACTAGTTTATTACACAACAGCATTATGCAGTTAAAGGATGCACCATGGAAATTACTAGGTTACTGCTTCCCCAAAGGTGTATTTCAAAGTGAATGACATCAGCAGCCCTGCCAAAGTAGGGCATTTGAAATTGCAGTGAGTGTGACTGGCCTAAAAAGGAATTGATCCCTACAAAGGCACAGTTCCCACATAGGTTCATAGGTTCATACTAGCTATCTGCCCTAGGGCATTTATAAGTGTAGCCAGAGTGGGTTTGGCTTTCGCCACCCATTTTAAATGAATTTCGCTATGCCCTTTTTCGAGGTTAGTATACTGTGCCTCTGTCTAACAGTGACACAGAAGTGATACCCGGGGTAAACCTACGATCTCTCATCCACTCATCAAGATTCCTCTTGAAGAGAGTCAATGAGGGACTCTGCCTAACCTGGACTGGGATTTTATTCCAGAGTGAAGGGAGCCTCTGGGTTATGAATCTGTCCCTCCAGCATGTCCTATTTATTTCAATGCTGAGGTTCAAGTCTCTCGAGCGTGTAGCTCGATGGGATTTGGATTTTCTGAGGTGCAGCATGTCCATTAATTCCGGGTTGGACATGGCTTTACACGTCAGGCACAAATCACCTCTGAGCAGGCGGTATGCCACTGAGTAGAGCTGGAGTTTCTTTAACCGGGCAGCATATGGCATCTGTTTGAGCCCTTTGATCCTCTTGGTGAGGTACTTTTGGGGTCTTTCCAGTTGCTGCAGGTGTCTGGTAAGGTACATCCCAAAAGGGGCATTGTACTCAATTATGGGCCTGATGAGGGATGAGTAAAGAAGCACGATGACCTCCCCTGATCTAGATGTGAATCCCTTCATGATTAGGTGGGCTATATAAAATGATTTTCTAACCACTTTGGCCACATTCTTTTCAAATGAGAGATTGCTATCAACTTGGGTCCCCAGGTCCCTAATTACTTCTTCTGTACTTAATGGATTACCACCTATGTGGTAATTTGTGGGCACTTTGTTTTTGCCAAAGGGGATGACTATACACCTTTTGGCATTTAGCTTGAGGCCATAGCTCTGGCACCAGTTGTCTGTTTCTATGAGGCCCTTTTGTAGGATGCTTGTGTCGGCTGGAGAGTCGATTATGGTGCCAAGTTTGCAGTCATCTGCGAACTTGGTCAGCCACAGTCCTTCCGTGTTGGCCTGTACCTCCGAGAAATATATACTGAACAAGAGAGATCCCAGGACTGAGCCTTGTGGGATGCCACTTGTAACTGGTTTGGAGTCTGACATGGCTCCAGCAATTCTAACCATGTGGGTTCTGTCCTTGAGCCAGTTTGCAACACATCTAGTAACATAGGGGTTTATATTTAAGCTGGTGAGCTTATCTATAATGCCCGAGTGGGGTATTGTATCGAAGGCTTTTGCGAGGTCCAGGTAGGCTGTGTGGACCACCTTCCCCTCGTCAATGGCCCTGGTGACTGTTTCAAAGAAATCAACCAGGTTTAAGAGGCAGGATTTGCCCTTAACAAAGCTGAACTGGGTAGGATCCAGTGTCTGTAGGTCCCCAATATCTTTATTTATGAGGTCCATGATGATCCTTTCCATAGCTTTGCAGACCAAGCTAGTCAGGCTTATGGGGCGATAGTTTCCAGGATCTGTTGAGGCACCACCTTTGTGGAGAGGAACCACTGTTGCTGTACACCACTCTTTGGGTACATATCCTGTAGTAAGGCTGAGATTGAACAGTAGTTTTATGTTTGGGTTTAGCTCTTCATGGAATTAATGTAGGACGCAGCCCGGGACACTGTCTGGTCCCATTGATGCTGTGTTTTTTGCTTTGGAGAAGACGGCTCTTACCTGAGCATCTGAGATGTCAGGGGGGCAGCACTCTGCTGGGATAGATATTTGCCCTTTTGGTGGAGAGGGGGGGAGTTTGTGCTGAACCTGTCAGCTAGGATGTTGGCAATGTCTGTGGGTTCGGTGCATTTTTTGTCATTTTGGACTAATTCTGAGCATATCTTGGAATTCCCACCCAGGTTCATAACATAACTAAAGAAAGCCTTGTGATTATCCTTAGTGTTCTGTGCAATTTTTCTCTCGAGTGCCAGTAGTTTTTTGCTAATACTGATCAGAGATGCCTTCCCTTTTTGGGATTTTGCTCTATCATGTAGTAGCTTCCTCCTTCTATTGTATAGTTTGTTTATGGCTGGGGTCCACCAGACAGGATGCCTGCCTTTGGAGGATTGGGTCTTGGTTTAATTTGGGATTGCATGATCCCTGCATTCCTGAAGGTGTTCATAGAATGTGTTTATAAAGGATTCTGTGGTCTGGGCCGTATTTTCCACAGGCCCAGGGGCTTTGAAGGATTCCACCTCAGTTTTGTGGAGTGTGAAATTTGCTTTAGAGAAGTTTTTCACTGTGGTTTTCTGGGCAGGGGGTGGGGTCGGGATGTGAATATCCAGTGAGATTAGTTTATGGTCTGATCTTACCAGTGAGGGATACGCTTCTGGTCTGGAGCATAGAGCCCCCATGTTGGTGATGATCAGGTCCAGTATGTTTTCCCCTCTTGTGGGAGTGGTAACAAGTTGTTCCATAGCATTTGAGTTTATAAATTCTAGGAACCTTTGGGCTAGGGTGTTGGAGCTAGAGTAATGCTCCCAGTCTATGTTTGGGTAGTTGAAGTCGCCCAATATACTGGTGTTTGGAGAGACCTTCATATTTTCCAGTGTTCTCAGGAAGGCCGAGTGAGGTTCCTGGGTTTGGAAGGGTGGTCTGTAGCAGACTATAAACTGGAAGGCAGTTTTACCCACTGTTAGTTTCACATGGATAGTCTCTGATGCTTCGTGCTGTGCCACCAACCTGGAGGTGTAGGTATCTTTGACGAATATTGATATTCCCCCTCCTTTTGTGGTTCGGTCCAAGTTTTGGGGCCGAAAAGCATGGTATGAGGTATAACCGGGTAGTGCTGGGGTGCTCTTGGGAGCCTTGAACCAGGTTTCTGTTACTGCACAGATATCGATGTTCTCCATGCTAAGGAGAGTTTCGAGTGCGTGCATCTTGAGGTTTAGACTTCTGGCTTTGAGTAGCATTACTCTTAGTTTCTTATCCCTTGTGATACCTATTGAGGTGGGTTTGTCTTTTGAGCCTTACCTAAAAAAGGCACTATGGGGGTGGCAAGAGCCTTTGCCAATATCCGAAAGCCCAGGGGTCACAGGTGCAAGCCGTCCCTAGCGAAGCATCGTGGCTTGTCAAGTATGTCATCCCAGGCTGACAGGCATTGGATCCCCTTTGAATGACACCAATACTTAAGCCAATTGTTGAAATTGATCATCTTATCTTCATATTGTAGCATCATTCTTGGTGAGGGTAAGATGCTACTCAAGGTCAGGGCCATACCGGCCTGGGCTACATGCTCAGAGAACTCCTCTATGTCTCTTTTCATGTAGTCCAGGGAGGTACATCTCAGGTCATTCACACCAGCATGGACAATGACTGAGTCATATTTGTACTTGCCTTGGAGTGACCTGAGTACTTGTGTTATGTGGCAGATCCTAGTGCCTGACAGGCAGCTCACCATGACCTTCTCCTTGTTCAGCCTGGTGAGTGGGACGTCAGTGTGCCTGACGATAGAGTCACCTATTACAAGTGTATCAGGTGTGTTGTTTAGCCTTAAGGGCTGTGACTGTTCGGCACGCTGGCTTTGTGAGCTATGTGTTGCACGTGTTTTGTTTTGGGGTAGCGGTTGCTTGGGTGTCTGCTTTGGAGGTCTCTGCTGCTTAGGCAGAATTTTATTTAGAGCCTCCGAGTATGTTTTTGTGTGTTTATGTGTTTGGTTTGCTGTCGTGGTAGGTCTATGTGAGAATGGAATTGTAGTGAGTGTGGTTCCTTCTCCTCCTGACTGGTTATGCCAGCACTGAGTTGAGAGAGCTTAGCCTCCAGTTTGGCTATATGGTTGCATCTCTCACATGTGTTGGAATTTGTTGGGAGGAGGAGAGGGTTGTCTGTGTACATGAGGCAGTCGTAACATTGCCTCAAGATTCCCAGATTCAACAACTGGACCAGAGAGGAGATTGACAACTGACCTTTGGACATGCTAGAATAGTATTGGGAATTCCTTTATAATTGAAAAAAAGGGCCAATGGGGAACAAGGTACTCAAGGGGAGTTTGTGAAGGTATAGTGCTTTTAATTTTTTAGTGCTGACTTATATAATTGCTTTAGTGAGCAAGTGCCAGGCTTTAGAGTAGGAATAGGGTGTTTATTATGAGAACTAGATCAGTCCTAAGGGAAAAAGTGAAGATCAGACTTTGTGGAGCCGAGAATGGTTTAAACCCAATTAAGTGGAGCTGCCCGATTCTGCGCTATGCACAAAATTGCGCAAAGACACGCCAAAGTGGGTTTTATACAGGGGGACTTGAAAGAGCTAGAAATTGGCCCAAAACGGCCAATATACTACCAGATTCTTGTGCTGGGAACACTCCTCCAGGGATAGATAGGCTACTCTAAGCTCCCCACTGCCACTGGTGAACAAATAAGCCTCCCTTTATCCAAGAAAGGAAATGGGCAACACGAACTTTCCAAAAGTCCAGAATACAGCAAAGTCTGTATTTGGACTACTCTAGGTCAGGAAATATGGGAAACATGGATCATTTTTTTGTTTTTTTTCTTTTTTGCAACAAACAGCAGGAAAATACAATAAATATGTAACACAGGCTGGCACACTTGAGTGTGTAGACTCAACAGGTAAATGCAACAAACAGGACAAACTTTAAAAGTGCAGGTGCAAAAACAACTTTAAACAGTTTAAAACAGTTCAAGAAGCAGAAATACTTGCAGTTTAGCTAGATCGGACAGTCACCCAGGTAGTAGCAGGAAAAAAAAACACTTTTATCAGGTTAGCAGTCACTCTTTTAGCCTCTCTGCTGTAGCACCACTCTGCAGGACCATGAGGAGCTTGGCTGAGTAGTAACAAGCGGAAAAACTGCGCCAAAGTGGGTTTTATACAGGGGGACTTGAAAGAGCTAGAAATTGACCCAAAACCACCAATAGACTACCAGATTATTGTGCTGGGAACACTCCTCCAGGGATAGATAGGCTGCTGTAAGCTCCCCACTGCCACTGGTGAGCAAAGAAGCCTCCCTTTATCCAAGAAAGGAAATGGGCAACACAGGAACTTTCCAAAAGTCCAGAATACAGCAAAGCCTGTATTTGGACTACTCTAGGTCAGGAAAGATGGGAAACAAGGATATTTTTTTTGTTTTTTTTCTTTTTTGCAACAAACAGCAAGAAAATACAATAAATATGTAACACAGGCTAGCGCACTTGAGTGTGTAGCCTCAACAGTTAAATGCAACAAACAGGACAAACTTTAAAAGTGCAGGTGCAAAAACAACTTTAAACAGTTTAAAACAGTTCAAGAAGCAGAAATACTTGCAGTTTAGATAGATCGGACAGTCGCCCAGGTAGTAGCAGGAAAAAAAACACTTTTATCAGGTTAGCAGTCGCTCTTTTAGCCTCTCTGCTGCTAGCACCACTCTGCAGGACCACGAGGAGCTTGGCTGAGTAGTAACAAGTGCAAAAAATGCGCCAAAGCGGGTTTTATACAGGGGGACTTGAAAGAGCTAGAAATTGGCCCAAAACAGCCAATAGACTACCAGATTCTTGTGCTGGGAACAATCCTCCAGGGATAGATAGGCTGCGCTAAGCTCCCCACTGCCACTGGTGAACAAAGAAGCCACCCTTTATCCAAGAAAGGAAATGGGCAACACAGGAACTTTCCAAAAGTCCAGAATAAAGCAAAGCCTGTATTTGGACTACTCTAGGTCAGGAAAGACGGGAAACAAGGATAATTTTTTTTTTTTTTTTTTTGCAACAAACAGCAGGAAAATGCAATAAATATTTAACACAGGCTAGCCCACTTGAGTGTGTAGCCTCAACAGGTAAATGCAACAAACAGGACAAACTTTAAATTACGAGCGCAAAAGCATGCTAAAGCTGGCTTTAAAGCAGGGGGTTAGAAAGAGATAGGAAATGGCCCAAAACGGCCAATAAGCTACAAGTCACTGGGCTGGAACCACTCCTCAAGGGGCAGGTAGGCTGCTCAGAGCTCTCCTCTCTCACTGGTAAACAAAGAAGCGTCCTCCTATCCAAATAAGGATATGGGCAAGACAGGAACTATGACACAGCCCAGAGATCAGCAATACCTGAAGATAAAGGCGGGAAACAAGGATATATTTTTTTTCTTTTTTTTTTCTACAAAGTAGCAGAAATTCGGTACAGAAACACAGTAAATGCTTTAATTCAGCTAGCGCACTTGAGTGTGTAGCCTACCAGTTAAACTAAGCAAAAACAAACTTTAAAAGTGCAAAAAACTCAGAAATACAGGCAGGAATGCAATAAAACAACTTTGCAGAACTTATTTAGTTAAAGAAACAGAGAAGTATATATATATATATATATATATATATATATATATATATATATATATATATATATATATACAGAAAAGCAGCTAAAACACACAAACACTTCAGATGCAGTGCAACCTAGAGCAATTGAGTTGTAGCAATATTAAGGCAATTACAGTTATAATAAATGCTCTGAAATATACTCTATATTTCCAAAATGTTTGAGAAGCACAGTCAGAACACAAGGAGATTCAGGCAAAAAAAATGTTTTTTTTTTTTTTGAAAGGGAAAAAGGAGAAACAGAAGGCCTTATCCAATGTTCTCTCTGTATTAGGTAGAATGAGCTAATGACACTAGACTGGGAGGAGTGTCACAGATCAGATTTACAGTAGGGGCGGGCAACTGCAAAGCCACCAAGTATAACAGCAAGACACCAACTGGGAGGGGAGGTGAGGACAAAAACAATAGCCTACAGACAGTAAGCACTAGAGAAAGCCACATCTGGGATTAGAACTCCTACTTAACTAGCACATCACACTACAGAGTTATAGAACACACTACAGAAATTACTGAAGTACTTTTTCCCCAAAGGTGTATTGCAAGGTGAAGACATCAGCAGGCTTGCCATAGCAGGGCAATCGGGAGTACAGTGTGTGTGAATGGGCCATAACCCATTCATCTAGAGGCAGACACACAACACTCAGGCACACACATGTTTATATTCCACAGGTATGTGTATATGAATAAATCTGGTGACTTTAAAGTTTATAATTTTACTCAAATTGATTTTAATCAGGAAGTTGCGAATTTACTGTCAAAAGGCTTTTCATAGGTTCATAGGTTCATAGGTTCATACTAGGCTATCTGCCCTAGGGCATTTATAAGCCTAGCCAGAGTATGTTTGGCTTTCGCCACCCATTTTAAATTAATTTTGTTATGCCCTTTTTCGAGGTTAGTATACTGTGCCTCTGTCTAACAGTGACACAGAAGTGATATCCGGGGTAAACCTATGATCTCCCATCCACTCATCAGGATTCCTCTTGAAAAGAGTCAATGAGGGACTCTGCCTAACCTGGACTGGGATTTTATTCCAGAGTGAAGGGAGCCTCTGGGTTATGAATCTGTCCCTCCAGCATGTCCTATTTATTTCAGTGCTGAGGTTCAAGTCTCTCGAGCGTGTAGCTCGATGGGATTTGGATTTTTTGAGGTGCAGCATGTCCCTTAATTCCAGGTTGGACATGGCCTTATACGTCAGGCACAGGTCACCTCTGAGCAGGCGGTATGCCACTGAGTAGAGCTGGAGTTTCTTTAACCGGGCAGCATATGGCATCTGTTTGAGCCCTTTGATCCTCTTGGTGAGGTACTTTTGGGGTCTTTCCAGTTGCTGCAGGTGTTTGGTAAGGTACATCCCAAAGGGGCATTGTACTCAATTATGGGCCTGATGAGGGATGAGTAAAGAGGCACGATGACCTCCCTAATCTAGATGTGAATCCCTTCATGATTAGGTGGGCTATATAAAATGTTTTTCTAACCACTTTGGCCACGTGGTTGTCAAATGAGAGATTGCTGTCAACTTGGGTCCCCAGGTCCCTAATTACTTCTTCTGTACTTAATGGATTACCACCTATGTGGTAATTTGTGGGCACTTTGTTTTGCCAAAGGGGATGACTATACACTTTTTGGCTTTTAGCTTGAGGCCATGGCTCTGGCACCAGTTGTCTGTTTCTACGAGGCCCTTTTGGAGGATGCTTGTGTCGGCTGGAGAGTCGATTATGGCGCCTAGTTTGCAGTCATCTGCGAACTTGGTCAGCCACAGTCCTTCCGTGTTGGTCTGTACCTCCGAGAAAAATATACCAAACAAGAGAGGTCCCAGGACTGAGCCTTGTGGGATGCCACTTGTAACTGGTTTGGAGTCTGACATGGCTCCAGCAATTCTAACCATGTGAGTTCTGTTCTAGAGCCAGTTTGCACCCCATCTAGTGACATAGGGGTTTATATTTAAGCTGGTGAGCTTATCTATAATGCCCGAGTGGGGTATTGTATCGAAGGCTTTTGCGAGGTCCAGATAGGCTGTGTGGACCACCTTCCCTTCGTCAATGGCCTTGGTGACTGTTTCAAAGAAGTCAACCAGGTTTAAGAGGCAGGATCTGCCCTTAACAAAGCCAAACTGGGTAGGATCCAGTGTCTGTAGGTCCCCAATATCTTTATTTATGAGGTCCATGATGATCCTTTCCATAGCTTTGCAGACCAAGCTAGTCAGGCTTATGGGGCGATAGTTTCCAGGGTCCGTTGAGGCACGACCTTTGTGGAGAGGGACCACTGTTGCTGTACACCACTCTTTGGGTACATATCCTGTAGTAAGGCTGAGATTGAACAGTAGTTTTATGTTTGGGTTTAGCTCTTCTTGGAGTTCATGTGGGACGCAGCCTGGGACACCGTCTGGTCCCATTGATGCTGTGTTTTTTGCTTTGGAGAGGGCAGCTCCCACCTGAGCATCTGAGATTGCCCTTTTGGTGGGGAGGGGGGGGGAGAAGTTTGCGCTGAACCTGTCAGCTAGGATGTTGGCAATGTCTGTGGGATCAGTGTATTTTTTGTCATTTTGGACTAATTCTAAGCATATCTGGGAATTCCCACCCAGGTTCCTAACATAACTAAAGAAAGCCTTGTGATTATCCTTAGTGTCCTGTGCAATTTTTCTCTTGAAGCTGGCCTTTGACGATTTTATGAGTGCCCTTAGTTTTTTGCTAATAGTGATCAGAGATGCCTTCCCTTTTTGGGATTTTGCTCTATCATGTAGTAGCTTCCTCCTTCTATTGTATAGTTTGTTTGTGGCTGGGGTCCACCAGACAGGTCGTCTGCCTTTGGAGGATTGGGTCTTGGTTTTATTTCGGATTGCATGATCCATGCAGTCCTGAAGGTGTTCATAGAATGCATTTATAAAGGATTCTGCGGTCTGGGCCGTATTTTCCACAGGCCCGCGGACTTTGAAGGATTCCACCTCGGTTTTGAGGAGTGTGAAATTTGCTTTAGAGAAGTTTTTCACTGTGGTTTTCTGGGCAAGGGGTGGGGTCGGGATGTGAATATCCAGTGAGATCAGTTTATAGTCTGATCTTACCAGTGAGGGATACACTTCTGGTCTGGAGCATAGAGTCCCCATGTTGGTGATGATCAGGTCCAGTATGTTTTCCCCTCTTGTGGGAGTGGTAACAAGTTGTTCCATAGCCCAATCTATGTTTGGGTAGTTGAAGTCGCCCAATATAATGGTGTTCGGAGAGACCTTCATATTTTCCAGTGTTCTCAGGAAGGCCGAGTGGGGTTCCTGGGTTTGGGAGGGTGGTCTGTAGCAGGCTATAAACTGGAAGGCAGTTTTACCCACTGTTAGTTGCACATGGATAGTCTCTGATGCTTCGTGCTTTGCCACCAACCTGGAGGTGTGGGTATCTTTGATGAATATCGATACTCCCCCTCCTTTTGTGGTTCGGTCCAAGTTTTGGGGCTGAAAAGCATGGTATGAGGTATAACCTGGTAGTGCTGGGGTGCTCTCGGGACCCCTGAATCAGGTTTCTGTTACTGCACAGATATCGATGTTCTCCATGCTAAGGAGAGTTTCGAGGGCATGCATCTTGAGGTTTAGACTTCTAGCGTTGAGTAGCATTACTCTTAGTTTCTTATCCCTTGTGATACCCATGGAGGTGGGTTTGTCTTTTGAGCCTTGCCTAAAAAAGGCACTATGGGGGTAGCAAGAGCTTTTGCCAATATCCAAAAGCCCAGGGGTGACAGGTGCAAGCCATCCCTAGCAAAGCATCGTGGCTTGTCGTGCATATCATCCCAAGCTGATAGGCATTGGATCCCCTTTGAATGACACCAATACTTAAGCCAATTGTTGAAATTGATCATCTTGTCTTCATACTGTGGCATCATTCTTGGTGAGGGTAAGATGCTACTCAAGGTCAGGGTCATACCAGCCTGGGGTACATGCTCAGAGAGCTCCTCTATCTCTCTTTTCATGTAGTCCAGGGAGGTACGTCTCAGGTCATTCACACCAGCATGGACAATGACTGAGTCATATTTGTACTTGCCTTGGAGTGACCTGAGTGCTTGTGTTATGTGGCGGATCCTAGCGCCAGACAGGCTGCTCACCGTGACCTTTTCCTTGTTCAGCCTGGTGAGCGGGAAGTCAGTGTGCCTGACGATAGAGTCACCTATTACAAGTGTATCAGGTGTGTTGTTTAGCCTTAAGGGCTGTGACTGTTCGGCACACTGGCTTTGTGAGATATGTGTTGCACGTGTTTTTTTTTGGGGTAGCGGTTGCTTGGGTGTCTGCTTTAGAGGTCTCTGCTGCTTAGGCAGATCTTTATTTAGAGCCTCCGAGTATGTTTTTGTGTGATTATGTGTTTGCTTTGCTGTCGTGGTAGGTCTATGTGAGACTGGAATTGTAGTGAGTGTGGTTTCCTTCTCCTCCTGACTGGTTTTGCCAGTACTGAGTTGAGAGAGCTTAGCCTCCAGTTTGGCTATATGGTTGCATCTCTCACATGTGTTGGAATTTGTTGGGAGGAGGAGAGGGTTGTCTGTGTACATGAGGCAGTTGTAACATTGCCTCAAGATTCCCATATTCACCAGCTGGATCAGAGAGGAGATTGACAACTGACCTTTGGACATGCTAGAATAATATTGGGAATTCCTTTATAATTGAAAACAAGGGCCAATGGGGAGCGAGGGTGTAGTGCTTTTAATTTTTAGTGCTGACTTATAATTGCTTTAGTGAGCAATTGCCAGGTAACAAGTGCAATGTGTTACAGGTAACTTAAATGCAAAAAACGACAAACAGTAACTTTCTTTCAAGCGAAGCAAGGAAATAAGTACAGTAAACAATGCAGATATCACTAGGGATCCACAGAAGTGCTGAGAAGCCGTGTTTAGGTGGAATTAGCATTCCAGGGAAATAACAAGCATACAAACAAAGCTAGATTCAGCAGGCCTGGATCTAGTCTATGCTACAGCAAACAAGGTGTACCAATTTCAGTAAGATACAGTTCAAATATTAAACAAAAAAACGCTCCTTCCTGTCTCAGTAGTATGGTAGTAAGCACCAGCACGACACCAGTAGTTCCAAATACAAATACTTTAATAACACGTGTTCTGATGAAGTCTCTAGTGGATGAAAGCGCTCAACAGTTAAACAGTAAATCAGATTAAAGTATTTGTATTTGGAACTACTGGTGTCGTGCTGGTGCTTGCTACCATACTACTGAGACAGGAAGGAGCGTTGGTTTTGTTTTTTATTTTGTGGACTGTTCTCAGCTTTCACATTTAATTCTTACAGTTCAAATATTCAGGCACTATAAACCTCTAACTAGAAATTCCCAGCTCAGAAGGGCAGAGTCCAGCCTCTCCTCCCACAAGAGTGCAGACCACGAACCTTCTTAATGTAAAATAACTGGCCTGAAGCCCAAGTGCTTAAACCAGAGCTAATACACTTTAAGAATAACAGACACTGAGCTCTCAATCAGCAGTTCCCAACTTAGAAGGGTGAAAGCTACCTGTCCTGCCACCACAGTGCATGCCACAAACCTTCCTAATGTAGAACAACTGGTCTGAAGCCCAAGTGCTTAATCCAAAAGACTGAGAATGATAGCTACACTTTAACCAAGTTACTACCAAGCAGTAATAAATACAACTGAATACTTTAAATAATGCCTGGATTAGTGCACAAGTTATACAAACAAAGCTAGATTCAGCAGGCCTGGATCTAGTCTATGCTACAGCAAACAAGGTGTACCAATTTCAGTAAGAAGCAGTTCAGATATACATGCACTATAAGCCTTTAACCAGAAATTCCCAGCTCAGAAGGGCAGAGTCCAGCCTCTCCTCCCACAAGAGTGCAGACCACGAACCCTCTTAATGTAAAATAACTGGCCTGAAAGCCCAAGTGCTTAAACCAGAATTAATACACTTTTAGAATAACAGACACTGAGCCCTCAATCAGCAGTTCCCAACTTAGAAGGATGTAAGCTACCTGTTCTGCCACTACAGTGCAGACCACAAACGCTCTCAATGTAAAACTGGTCTGAAGCCCAAGTGTTTAAACTAAAAGGCTTAGAATGAGTTACACCAACCAGTAATAAATACAATTGAGAACGTTTAAGATGACGCAAAAGCAAAATAAAGTAGGAAGAAACACAAGTACAGTAAAAGCAGAAGAAATTTTTTTTTTTTTTTTTTTTTATAGAAAAGTAGCAAAAGCAGTAGTAAAGTAGTAAATACAATTCTCATGCAGTGCAAGCTGGCACACTTGAATATGTAGCAATATTCGTCCACACACAGTTTGAAGCAAGTGCAGAAAGGGTTTATTAGGTAGAATGCGGTAAAGAGATGTCCTAGGGGAGTGTCTTAGATCAAATCTACAGTGGGGTGGGCACTGCAAAAGCCACCAAATTTAAACTACAACCAAGAATAGGGAGGGGGGGTGGGGGAACAGTTTCATCACAGATGTAAGGAATGTGCAAATTATAAAAAAATATATATACTGTTTTCTATAGATTTGCAGAGCAGTAAGACACAGATATCAAGCAGACAATTTAGCTCTATAATACAGAATAACACAGAAAATATACTTAGCTCTATAAACTTGAATATAGTTCTGTAAGGCTGTCTCTCAAACTAAGGTTCCAGTCTGAATACAGGTTGATAATTAAAAGGAGACACAGCACTAGCTAAATTATATCAGCTGAAAGACAAGGCAGGAAATGAGGGGGTGGGGGCAGTTTCAACACAGATGTAAGGAATGTGCAAATTATAAAAAATATATATACTGTTTTCTATAGATTTGCAGAGCAGTAAGACACAGATATCAAGCAGACAATTTAGCTCTATAATACAGAATAACACAGAAAATATACTTAGCTCTATAAACTTGAATATAGTTCTGTAAGGCTGTCTCTCAAACTAAGGTTCCAGTTTGAATACAGGTTGTTAATTAAAAGGAGACACAGCACTAGCTAAATTATATCAGCTGAAAGACAAGGCAGGAAATGAGGGGGGTGGGGGCAGTTTCAACACAGATGTAAGGAATGTGCAAATTATAAAAAATATATATACTGTTTTCTATAGATTTGTAGAGCAGTAAGACACAGATATCAAGCAGACAATTTAGCTCTATAATACAGAATAACACAGTAAATATACTTAGCTCTATAAACTTGAATATAGTTCTGTAAGGCTCTCTCTCAAACTAAGGTTCCAGTTTGAATACAGGTTGTTAATTAAAAGGAGACACAGCACTAGCTAAATTATATCAGCTGAAAGACAAGGCAGGAAATGAGGGGGTGGGGGCAGTTTCAACACAGATGTAAGGAATGTGCAAATTATAAAAAATATATATACTGTTTTCTATAGATTTGCAGAGCAGTAAGACACAGATATCAAGCAGACAATTTAGCTCTATAATACAGAATAACACAGAAAATATACTTAGCTCTATAAACTTGAATATAGTTCTGTAAGGCTGTATCCCAAACTAAGGTTCCAGTTTGAATACAGGTTGTTAATTAAAAGGAGACACAGCACTAGCTAAATTATATCAGCTGAAAGACAAGGCAGGAAATGAGGGGGTGGGGCAGTTTCAACACAGATGTAAGGAATATGCAAATTATAAAAAAATATATATACTGTTTTCTATAGATTTGCAGAGCAGTAAGACACAGATATCAATCAGACAATTTAGCTCTATAATACAGAATAACACAGAAAATATACTTAGCTCTATAAACTTGAATATAGTTCTGTAAGGCTGTCTCTCAAACTAAGGTTCCAGTTTGAATACAGGTTGTTAATTAAAAGGAGACACAGCACTAGTTAAATTATATCAGCTGAAAGACAAGGCAGGAAATGAGGGGGGTGGGGCAGTTTCAACACAGATGTAAGGAATGTGCAAATTATAAAAAATATATATACTGTTTTCTATAGATTTGCAGAGCAGTAAGACACAGATATCAAGCAGACAATTTAGCTCTATAATACAGAATAACACAGAAAATATACTTAGCTCTATAAACTTGAATATAGTTCTGTAAGGCTGTCTCTCAAACTAAGGTTCCAGTTTGAATACAGGTTGTTAATTAAAAGGAGACACAGCACTAGCTAAATTATATCAGCTGAAAGACAAGGCAGGAAATGAGGGGGTGGGGCAGTTTCAACACAGATGTAAGGAATGTGCAAATTATAAAAAATATATATACTGTTTTGTATAGATTTGCAGAGCAGTAAGACACAGATATCAAGCAGACAATTTAGCTCTATAATACAGAATAACACAGAAAATATACTTAGCTCTATAAACTTGAATATAGTTCTGTAAGGCTGTCTCTCAAACTAAGGTTCCAGTTCTAATACATTTGATGTTACTTCAACTCTCATTGATATGAAATTGTTTTTAAGAAAGATTAACTTTTCATTTATGTTTCAGGATTCAATGTATAATGCATCACATATATTTAATATATCAAGTATATATAATCCCCCCTTGCATCCTAAACTTTTAATGTATGAAAAAATGTGCGAAAGTCAGTTAAGGAATTTAGATAGAATTAATAAAAAAACATATTATCCCTCAAATGTAAGTAAAGATGAATTAGAAATTTTAAAATGTTTACAGAAAGGGAATATAAGAGTTATGAAACCAGATAAAGGGGAGGGGCAGTGATTATGGATGTAGATTTTTATAATAACAAAATGGAGTTGATCCTAAATACGGACACTTACGAAAAGGTATCCTTAAATGAGTTGAATTGTGCGTATAGAAAGATTTTTTACAGATTAATGATATGTTTTTAGATAAACGAATAGATATTAATTTATTTAATTATCTTAATATTCTAACACCCAGGATTCTGTGTTTTTTGATAATCCGAAAATGCATAAAAATATAGAAGATCCCCCCATGCGGCCTCTGGTGGATGGGAGAGATTCCATCACGTCAGCATGTGCTAAGTATGTTGATTATGAATTAAAAAAAAAGTTATAATGAAAGAAGAATATATCTGTAAGGATTCCTGGACATTCTTAGAACACATGAATCATATATCATTTGATGCCAAAGATGTTTTGGTAACAATAGACGTATGCGATCTATATACAGTTATTTCCCATGATATTGGGCTTCAATGGATTAGTGAAGTTTTGTTTAAGTCTTCTGTTCAACAGGACTTAAATAATCTTATAATTGAATTAATTGAATTAGTATTATATAATAATTATTTAAAATTTAATAATCAATATTATATCCAAAAGAAAGGGGTCGCTATGGGATCATCATGTGGTGGAACTTATGCAAATTTAGTTATGATGTCCTGGGAACAGACATTTATTTTTAATAGTAAATATAATAATTATATTAAATCATATCATCGGTTTCAGGATGATATATGTTTAGTCTGGAGAGAGAATATAGATATTTTAAATGAATTTTTAAGTTATATCAATGAAACCACAAACTTTTTCAAATTTACGTGGAATATTAATTTGGATAAAATTAATTATTTAGACATTAATTTGATGAAAGATTATGAGGCAAAAGTGTATATTTCCTTGATTTATAGGAAAAAACATATTCTAATGGCTTCCTTCATTATACTAGTGCACACCCTGAGCACCAAAAAGATCTGTAATTAAAGGTCAATTGGTGAGAGCTGCTAATTATTACAAGATATTCAGATTTCTTAAATGAATGTGAATATTTAAGGAGAATGTTTATTAATAAGAAATATCCAATGTGGTTAATAAACAAATTAATTTTAGAAGTTATTGAAAAAAGAGAAAATGGTCATTTTAAACCAATTTTGCAAGGTAAAAGTGAAGTTGTCACTGATGCTGCAAGTAATGGAGATTTAAGTAGGTTTGACGATAGAGAGACTACCATAAGTTTAGATACATCTAGTAAAAATAAGAATACTAGAGTAGAAGAATTTTTAAAAGCCTTAGTTATCACTTTTTCACAAGATTATCAAATATTAAAAGAAGTCTTTCATAATAACTGGGAAACCGTATTTGGAGATGCCCAATATAAATACCATATAGGTCAATCTCCAAAAATAGTTTAAAGGAAAGGGAAATGTTTTAAAGATTTATTAAAATCTAATAATAATATAGGAATGTGTAAAAAAGTGAAGAGTGGAAACTATAGATGTGGAGCATGTTAATGGTGCTTTAAAATTCAAGAAGGAGATAGTTTCACTATACGTGATAAGAAGTATTATATTAAAAACTTTAACTGTAAATCTAAAGCAGTTGTTTACCTTGCAAGTTGTAATTCTTGTTTCTCCTTTTACATAGGAAAAACTGAGAGAACATTCACTCTGAGAATTTATGAGCATGAATATGCCATAAAAAATAAAAAATTAAACAACGCGCTAGCAAAACATATAAATGAATGTAATAATCATAATTTTAATTAGATGGTAATAGATCAAGTGGAAATAGAAGAAAGAACCCCGTGGAACTTAATTTTAGAAGAAAGAGAACTTACCTGGCAAATTAAATTACAAGCTGATTGTATGCCAGGCTTAAATGAAAGAAGTTCTATAGGGCCAATTTTAAAATTAAAAGCATTGACTCGTAATAAAATTCAAGATTAATTTAATATTTGATTTTAAGTATTTTAATAATTTTGAGTGTATATGGAGGAAGCTATGTAATAATAATATATGTTATATGATAATTTACTATATGGAATATATTAGTTGTGACATGTTATTATTTAATATTTAATATTTAATAATTTATAAATGTTAAGGGTTGGAGAAGTTGTGATTTCATGATTTATATAAAAAGAATTATCTAAATTATTAGTTTTTAAATTTTTATATAATATAATGTATTATTATTGTCTTTTTAGTATTCAATTGCTGTTGTTTAAGCATTGCTTGAATTGTATTTAGAAATTCTATTTCCCATTTTTTAGCTACTGAGCATGCTCCAATTTGAATTTGATTTTGGCGCATTTTTCTGTGAAGGTTATAAAAGGAAGTGATGTAATAGATGTTTTTTGTCTGAGGAAGTTTAAAATATTTAAACGAAAGCGCTCACATTGAATTCTATTCTTGTTTTTTAAGTGTTTCTATTTGGCGTTTTAAGTTTGTCGCACGTTTGTTCGAAGTACGTTTTAGCTGTACAAGTTTTGTTTGTTATTAAACAATATTTATCGTCTAGCTGGTGGCTTTTCATCTATATTTGTTTATTAGTTTGGTCGTTGCTTATCATGTCTACATATTTCTACATAGGATTGGGGGGCACACCTGACACTTGTACACATTTGCTATGACTGTACTGGTATTTCATGTACTCCTTTTCATTCTGTATTCTAACCTATCATGCTTTCTAGAGGCATATCAGTGTACTAAAGGTCTTAGTTTTGATTGACCTACATTTCAGTTTCTGACTGCTTACCCTTCAGAACTAACATCCCACTGCCTGACCTGATGTAGTCTGTCTGTGTATGTCTGGGGGGATGTTCTCCGTAGCCATCAACTAGAGGCCTTAGAACAGCCTTTGTTTGTGTTTGTCTACACCTGTCCTGCTGGCTGGTACTGTTGTTGGGTATGTGAGCCTCCCTGACTGGCATGTGTGTGTCCTATGGACACACATGTGGCCCAGCACATTTCCTGCAGTGAGTTATGTCACGTTGTCTAGTACTGGCTACTATGGTGACACCAATATTTGTTACAGATCTCATGCAGCCACTATAGGTGTCTACTATCTGCTGGCATCCCATTCAGCCACCTGATTCCCTTGCATGCTCACATCTATTCCATAGATACAAGTAACAACACATATAACTCCATTCAGCAATTGGTAGGAAGAGTGACTTACCTTGTGGCTGTGCCAGTATTGAGGATGGTGTTGGAGGGCTGACTATGTCAGATGCACATAGTACACTCCGTATACATGGTTAACAATAGGTAGTGTCATGTTTGGCATCCCTTTTACTGTATGTGCGAGTCAGAGAGAGGTGTCATTCCCTGGGTCCCTACCATGTCAGTGTATGTGCTATGCATTGCCTCTTGGGTACATGTAGCTGGTGAGTACTGCAAGGCTCCACCGGATGTGTCCAGGTACCGGAACTGTGACTTGAGTATCCCAAACACACGTTCTATTCTGGTCTGTGCGTGTGCCTCATTATGGAGTTCTTGTTCGGGTGTGGGTGCATTTCTGATGAGTGCCATCAGCCACGAGTCCAGTGCATAACTAGCATCCCCCACTAGGTGACCGTAAGGGATGTCCCCATTGGCAAATCTATGGTACAGTTGTGTCAGATGCCAGATGTGGGAGTCGTGATAGCTTCCAGGGCAGCCAGCACACACATTCATTATAATGCCCTGGGCATCACACATGGCCTGGCAGTTGATGGAGGGGAAGCCCTTGCAGTTGATGTAGACCCTACCCTGCTCACCTGGTGGTGCTTTTATGCATATGTGCATGCAGTCTATAGCACCCACTACCTCAGGGTATTCTGCTATATGGTGGAAGAGACGCATATTGCTGGCCAGTGCCTCACGGGTGTTGTGGAAATATACATGCGCACCAGCATGTGCTGACATGGCATCCAGGAACTGGTGGAGTAACCTGGATGCTGATGCCTGTGAGATCCCCATGATATCCCCAGTTGGCCTTTGAAAGGTACCTGTGGCTAGTATTCTTAGGCCTACAGATACCTTGGTATCCACTGGGATGGGTTCCCCTCTGTTGGTTCTATGTGTGAGGTGTGGCCAGTACAGCTCAATAATTTGCATAGGAGGTCCCTGTCCACCCTATAGTGCCCCACTATCTCCAGCTCATGTAGCCCCTGGTAGGTTACCCTGGGTCTATACACTCTTCTCCTTCTCCTCAATATGGGTTGGTCGACAGCATTCTTATCATCACCACCCTCAGCCTCTTCCACATGTTGATTTATGGTAGCTGCTGCAACCCCTATCATTTTGTTACTTTTGTTTGGTAAACGTTCCCTGCTTGTGTATACCGGTGGTGTTGAGTATGTGGGAAAAACCAGAGGGAAAGGTGTTTGCATAGTTTATAGTGGTGTGCTGGGCTGGTCTGGTCTGCTTCCTGTGTAATTGGCTGATTCTGATACATTTCACCTGCCAGCTACGCTAGTTCTCCTTGATTACCTTTCTACTGCTGTTTTCCCTTCCTATTGTCTTCCTATTTAAGCCCAAGGGTGTGCCGCACAAACACAGTGCTCAGATGTGAACAGAGCTGCTATTTCCATGTTTTTCCTTTAAAACCCAGTGCTTGGCATGCACACCCACTTAGGCAATGTAAAGAGTGCTAGGCAGCCTCAGACACACACCCTTGCTTAGCTCTACTAAGCTCAGGGCAAACCCGAGCCACAGGGCTTCAGTAGGCTTAGAGTATGCCTGACACACCCCTCTATGATGTCAGCTAGCTCTTAGGCATGCGCCATGCTCTTCCTGCACTGACATGGTTGGGTGCAGTCTAGCCATGAGGGAGAATCTGGGATTCAGTATCATTCCCCTCATTTGCGTAGGATTGCCTGCTAATGCATAGTTACAAGTCCCACACTGAGCCATCCCCATTAGCAACCACTATTCACTGGCCATGTTGTCTTCTGCTTGCCATTGAGTATAATGGCAAAATAGTGATTTTGGATATAATGCTTATTTTATGTTTTTTTTTTTTATTTTCGGCCAGATCCCATTTGTGCACCGCTGCCCTAAACTTAAAACAGCTGAAATCAGCTAAAAAAAAATTTTTTTTTTTTGGCAACTGTTTTCCATGCCAATGGCCATATATTTGGCCATTGGCATGCTTTCAACATAATATACATCCTTTATTTGGAGCTGTCATCGCTCCGTTTTGAAGTTTGCAGAAATGTACTCAGTTACTAATTGAGTACATTTCTGCAGACTACACTAGTCCTGCACTGCCGGCTGCCAGCTTCCTGGATCACAAATTCACCTCATTTGCATGTTTTTTACCTGTAAATGGGGTAATTTGTATACAGGAGCTGTGTCCATGTAGGAATAGTGCAGGAGCACTTGTGCACATCCCTGGACCTTATTCCTGGATTGCACGGTAGCCATATTGCCTCCAGCAGCTTCTGCACTATTCCTGCACACAGTGTAGAGCTTGCTGAATCTAGGGGACAGTGTGGAAAACAAAAGCCAAAATGAAAATAAAAATAAAAACTCACCACTGCCAAGCAATGCTTGTGGAGACTCAGAAATTTATTATAAATAAAATAAAATAAAAAGACTAAGCAGTTTCACCTGTCATACTGTTCAGGCTTCATCAGAGTGAAGTCAATTAAAAACAGGTACAATTTATATTCATTAAGACAATTACATGGCCAATATCACATTGTAACACAAAATAGTGAACCAGCAGCAGTTAGACAAAACAGAAAAAAAATCCTGTTGTTGATTCCTATGACCATTTATTCAACTTAGCTAAATGCCATTAATAAATAAATAAAACATATCTAACTTATAAAAATTCCTAATTTGTATAAATGAATATCTGACAATAAAATATCCTACTATGTTAGCAAATTATAAACTGACTAAATACTGATTAAAACACTATAATACATTACTATAATAATTAATGAATGCATACAATACCAGTAAAAACTATCATAACCTTAGTTTAAATTAAAAAAAAAAACAGAATTGCTAACGTTTCATCAGATTTTATGTGCCCTAAGCTTTAAATTCCTCAGTATGGAGCAAGCATCATTAATCCCAGGAAATTGCTTGGCAGTCAATCTCAACTGCCATACTGTTTCTCTATTCTCCAATAAACTTTTGAAATCGCCACCCCTTTTATCAATTTCAACCCTATTAATAATAAAAAAATATGAACCTTTGAAAATGTATAAGTACTTTCAAATGTATATAAAGGGCATTACTGGTTTCCTTATTTTGATGTCCCTGATGTGTTCTGCTATCCATTTCATAAGCTTTCTAGTGGTCTTACCCATGTAGAAAGCTTGGCATACTGTGCAAGTTGCTACATAAACCACCATATCCATACAGCAGTTGCAACGTCCAGGGCATCAAATACTTCTATCATAACCAGAAATTGACACATATGGTCCATCATAATGTAGTTGTAAAAGTTACATGATCTACACCTGTACATTTTGGATTTTAACTTATCAGATTTGGGGAAACTGTGTTTTCAACCAGTCTTTTAGATTTCTTTCCTACTAAATGTAACCTGTGGTTTATCAACCAACATAGCTTTCAGCTCAAGGGGTAACAGTTTCCATATTCCAATGTGTGTTAAGCATTATAAAAATAGATGGCACATCATGATTATACTGTAGAACCATTGACCCACTTTTATTTTGACACTTTATAAGAGGTTTAAGGTCATTACTCATGCTAAATGTAATCCCTACTTTTAAAATAGGGGCAAATCTAGAGTTACATTTCTTCAATATTTTATTTCTGACTTTAATTAACAAGTGTAATGGATATCCCCTGTCTTTGAACATACCAATATGGGAGGCCATCTCTTTGGAAAACAACAAAAGGTACCAAAACTAGTAACCAAAACAAACAAAAGCAAAGGGTCCAGCCAGCACTGCAACCAACCATTTATTGAAATAAATACAATAAAAAACTCAGCGCTTTCATCTAAAATCAACTTCGCATAGACTTCATCAGAGTAGGTTTTGTCTTCTCTTGATGATGCATATAAGTATAAAATAACAGCCATAACTAACAACCCCTATTACCATGAACTGGCTAAATTATTCAACAACACAGGCATGGCTCTACTTAGACTTATTATAGAAAATGATTCTAAGATTGTTTTACTTGATAATGAACTTAAGGCTTTAAATGAAGCTATTAAAATGGACCTTGCATTTTTTAATATTAACCAGCAATTTTATGGAATTTTCCATAACGTAGATAATCCCCAGGGTTCAATAAAGCTTGTATTCCATGCAGCTCCTGCACGGAATATGGCCACCGAGCAATCCAGTAAACAAGCATTGGGACGTGCACGAGCCTGCTAACACTATTCTGCCAAGGACACAACTGAATACTGGTGAAATCCATGCAAATGAAGTCAATTAGTGATCCAGTAAGGAGACAGGCATCTGTAGCAAAATAGTGTAGCTTGCAGAAATGTATTCAGCTACTAGCCGAATACATTTCTGCAAAAATCAAAATGGAGGCATGACAGCTCAAAGTAAAGCATGCATTATAATCCTTAGGCATGCCAACAGCCAAATATAAGGCCATTGGCATAGAAAATTGTTGTAAAATTATAAAAATAAAAGTTTTTTGGGGCTGATCTTGGCCGTTTAAGCATAGGGCAGCAGCCCGCAAATGGAATCCTGTTGGAAAAAAAAAATGTGAAAAGGCAATTTTTGGTGAGATCTGCATTTTACCATTATAGTCTATGGCATGCAGAATCAAAACAATAGTAAGGAAGAGTGATTGCTAAGGTGAAAGGCTCTAGTGTAGTGCTGTAACTTGGGACTAAGGCAGTGGGGTATGCTAATAAAGAAAATTTACTGAATCAAAAAAAGGAGACAAGTGCCAAACTGTACCTAATCGTGTAGGAGCTATAAGGCAGTGGTGTAAGCAGGAGAAGCAGCTGACATGAAAAGGGGGTGTGTCATGCTTGGTGTAAGCACATTGGAGCTTCACAGCTCCCAGCTGAGCTTAGATAAGCAATGCTAAGGAAGAGGGTGTGTCTCAGCCTGTACTAACTTATTCCATGAAACGAAGAGCATGTTAGTGTCCAGGGGATGGCCATTTCTGCTTCAAAGTGTTTTCTTTAGCTAAAACAAAACAAACAAAAAAAAACCCCTGAAATAGCAGAATGTTTACATTTGGGCAACAGGTTTGCGCGGCATGCCTTGGGGCTTAAAAGGGGCAGAAATGGGAAGGAGAAAAAGAAAATAAAGGAAACTAGCAGAATAAAAGCAATCAAGTACTAATAAAATGGCAAGCAGATGGAATGTATCATAGCCAGCCAATCATACAGGCAGCATCTGCAGCACAACAGTATCATGCAAACACCTTTCAATCTGGTTTTACCACAAGTCTTGCACCATTGGTGTACACATGCGGGGGAATTTTACCCCAAAAAATGTTAGGTGCTACAGTTGCTTTGCTCTATCAGTATGTGCTAGAGGCTGAGGGTGGTGAGGAGGATAATGCTGACAACCACCCCAGACTGAGGAGGAGGAGGAGAAGAGTGTACAGACCCAGGGAAACCTACCAGGGGCTACATGATATAGAGATACTACAGTGCTACATGGTGGAAAGAGACATACTTCATCAAATCATCAAGCTGTGCCGGCCTCATCTCAGACCCAGAGCCAACAGAGGGGAACCCATCCCAGTGGATACCAAGGTATGTGTAGCCTTAACAATACTGGCTACCGATACTTTCCAAAGATCTACTGGGGACATGATGGGGGTCACACAGACATCTGCATCCGGGGTACTCCAGCATTTCCTGGATGCCATGCTGCCACATGCTGGTGAGCACATTTAACCTGTGAGGAGAGGACTAGCAATATGTGTCTCTTCCACCATGTAGCAGAATACCCGTACTTACTGGGTGCGATAGACTGCAGGAATAGCTACATCAAAGCACCACCTGGTGAACAGGATAGGATCTAAATAAACCACAAGGGATCAACTGCTAGGTCATGTGCAATTCCCAGGGCATTATCATGAATGTGTGTGCTGGCAGCCCCGGAAGCTATTACGACTCCCAAAGCTGGCACTCATCACAGCTGTACCAGGCATTTGCCAGTGGGGACATCCCATATGACCATCTGTTGGGGGATGCTGCCTATGTACTGGAGCTATAGATGATCACACCCATCAGAAATGCACACACACACCCACTCAAGAATGCCATAATGAAGCACACACACAAACTAGGATCATTATAAAGCATGTGTTTAGGATGCTCAAGTCACAGTTTTTCTGTCTTGATATATCTGATGGAACCTTGCGGTACTCTCCAGCCACATGTGCACACATGTTCATACTATGTGCCATGGTACACAATATGATCCTGTGGAAACAGCTGCAGCAGGAACAGCACCGGGAAGGGCCACACAACCCCCCCCCCACCAGTGCCAAGGTCCCCACAAGCACAGAAGGACTTGAAGAAGGAAGCCCCTGAGCCTGCTCCTGTAGGCAGATGGAGGCATGCCCAGTATGCTCAGGCTTTGGCAAAGAGGTAATGCATAGTACACACACTGACACTGTAGGGACCCAGGGACTGACACCTCTTTCCGACTCACACACACAGTAAAATGGATGCCACACACATCACACTACCTGTAGCTTACCCTGTATAGGCAGTGTAATGTGTGCATCCAACAGAGTCAGCCCTCACCCACCATTCCCACAACTGCAGCAGGCACAAGGTAAGTCAGTCTTCTAAACAATAAATGAATGGAATAGTGTGTTCTCATAACATATCTATGGTATTGCTGCATGCATGCAAGGGAATGGGGTGGCCTACTGGGGTAGCAGCAGACAACTGACAGCTATGTGGGACACCAGGAAATATCTGATAAATTGTGGCTTCCACACACTATGCAGTATTCTCCAAGGTGACAAATCCCACTGCAGTATATGCGAGTGCCAACTAAGGAGGGTCATAGGTTACATGCATGGATGTCAATGTGGGGATCCCATACTCACCCCTCAGACTCACCCAGCAAGTCGCCTGTAGAAAACCATAAAGGAATGTCTGGCAAAGGCCCACAAATGGCAACAATGATGGAATACCCCCCCCCCATAGACTTACACAGTGATATCACAGCTGACCTTGCAGTTACAGTAAGGTTTTGAAGGTAAGAAGACTAAAACTCAATTGTGTGCCATTACAATCTAACCTGTGGCCTATATTGATATGCCTCTATTCTCCAAGACAGGACACAATACTATGCTAAATGGAACAAAAATGTAAAGTCAATATCAGCACAGTATGTGCAAATGTGTACCATTGACAGATGTGATCCCCACACCCATATTCCCATAGAAATGCAGTAATATGTAGGTTTGTAGGGTAATAGCAGCAGAGCACACATTGCCAGGGCTGTCCCAATCAATATGACAACTTGTTGCATGTCCACAATATGCAGGAGTCAATGATCTATGTTTATGCATGGGAAATACTGTCAGGATTTGGCCAGCACTTACTCCCAGCTGTTGTGTCTTAGTGGCCTATGTACAGTACTGTGGTAGACAGGGCCATGTTCCAAGAATCGCAGTGCCAACTATTTTACATGTTAGCCACACCTATGGTGGGAGTTGTATACATTGCCCAGATGTCAATATCCATTAATGCTGGTAAGCTGGACAGGTCATGGACAGGGGGCCACACATATGATCAGTACATGGGTCAGAATAACCTACACAGTGCCTACCATATTTCCCAACTGTACATATTTTTTGCAGAATGTACAGAGGTTTACATCATATTTGTGGTGTCTCTATCATGAAATAGTGATTGTGTGGCAAATCATTGGCAAACCAAGAAAGTCTAAAGTCAGAAAATAATGACGGATTGTAGTGTATCAGACCTCACACTCTATAGAAAATGCATGCTAATGAAAATTATTATTGTCTCACCCTTCTAGGTTTGTAAGGCCAATAGTTAAAATGGTTCCTATATTTAGGCCTTTGTCACCCAATTACTAATAGCTTTGTCCACATGTCTGGATCTCATATGTAGAGAGGTATTTTGCCTAGTAGCACAGCAGGTACCTGAAGGTCAGTGTACTGGCAGGTCATAAAAGGCTGCCACCTCTCTGTGTCAGTACTAACAACATGTTATTGGCCAACAGCCATACCCCTGGAATGGCAGGTTGTCACAGAAGGAGCACAGGTATGCCTTGTATATCTGTTCTGCTTGTCCTAACATTGCATTCGCCTGCAAAGTACTTGCAAAACAAGAAAATTTCATGTCAAAACACCAATGGCAGACAGTGGAGAAGCAGATGTCACACTCATAACAGAAAGCAAGCAAGTAACAAACTGGTCCCCCAACTGTCTATGTATGGCAGAACAGTATCAACACCCTGTCCCCATGTGTGGCCCTTCATCTGACTGTCATATGTGGGCCTGTCCAGATGTCAGACTCAGTGACAGTTTGACAGCTAAGTCAACATTTAACCGTATAATAACATAGTAAAACAAACTGTCTGAGGACCCCAGCAGAT
>NC_056727.1:772061658-772149158 GCF_019279795.1 Protopterus annectens | reverse complement strand
GACTGCTAACCTCGGTCCTGGCAAATGTGTGTATGAGTGTATTTGTGTTCATAAGTTTGTATAACTCTAGGTTAATGTATTTGCAGTCCATTATCACCTAGTACACTTCCCATTGCCATACTTTACAAGGCCCGGTGATGTTGTTCACCTTAGAATTACCTTGGGATACTCTTCACCTTGTAAGCTTCGTGGTGCATGCAATAAATGCATAACACTGTAGTAACAATCACTAGATAAGTAGGGGTTTTAATCTCAGTCCTGGCAGTTGTGTGTGAGAACAGTATCCTGTGTGTGTTTGAGTGAGAAATATATCCTTCGTGTGGCTGTGGTTTACAATTTTAGGCCATGGTACTCCCAGTACATGTTCCAAGGTCCACTTTATGAAGTTCACTGTTCACATCTACCATACAAGTGTCTGTAGACATTCTTCAGCCCTATAAGCCCCGTGCCACATGCAACAGCTATGTAACAGTATGGAATGAATAACATGATAGGAAGGGCCGCTAATGTCAGTACTGGCAAATGTGTGTATGTGCATTGGTATGTATAGCAGTGTTTGCGAGTGTGTAGATTTCTAGTTGACAGTATAATGAGTCCTCTCCCACCCAGTACACCCCCATTGCCATACCTCACAAGCGCATGTGATATTATTCACTTTACAGGTACTTAGGAACAGTCATCACACTATTAGTTCCATGCCACCTGCGATAACCACATAACACTGTAGTACCACTAATTAGATGGACAGGTGTTCCAAACCCAACACTGGCAACTGTGATTGTGTGTGTGTGTGTGTGTGTGTGTGTGTGTGTGTGTGTGTGTGTGTGTGTGTGTGTGTGTGTGCGAGAGAGAGAGAGAGAGAGAGAGAGAGACTGTGTGTTTAGGAACAGTATTCTCTGTGTGTTTGGGTGACACAATATCCTCTGGGGGTGTGGGTTTTACCAATCTGAGGTGTATTCCACCCACTACACTTACCATTGTCCACTTTACAAGAGCTGCTGATGTCAACCACCATAGAATTACCTATATACACCACTCAGCCCTATATACTCTGTGGCCACATGCAATAACTGTTACACAGACCTGGTAAATGTGTACATATGCAGTTGTACCTCGGCTATGATATGGTTAATGTGTCTGCCATACCCCTCATTGGCAATGTCTGCCACATCCTGCTGACACACAGACACCTAGAACACAAACAGAATACAACATGTGAGACTACATTCAATCAGTGTTACTAACACCAATAATGCATCATGGCTGAAAAGGTACACACAGTCTGAAGTGTATCCATTACACACTCCAGCTGATAGCACCTTACAGAGCATTACATAGTTGAACTGTACTTAATTCACCCTGTGTATCAGAACCATTTTAGCATGTCCCTGCATCAGTGGTATAGATTTCAGGGATGTGGCACAGGTATCATCATATGCACAGGGTGTTGTGTGGGTTTGCCAGGAGCCTAGGCTGGGCCATAAGGTTGACATCATATGCGTGTGTTTGGAAGGGTGTTCTATGAATGGGCCATGCAGAGGTGGTGTGTGTGTGTCTGGAGGTGACCTAGCTGTGATGGTGATGTGTGTGTGTTTGTATGCAAACAGTTATGCCATGTCGCTGCCCTACACAGGAGTATGTTGGATAGCTGTGGACCATACATGGCAGGGTATACAGTTCACCATCTCTGGCCACAGATGCATGAAATGGTCCTGCCAGGGTTCTCACTGGCATCACCAGGCCCAAGCCCAGAACCAGTACTACTCACCGCTGGTGACTGCTGTCTGCTGGATCTGTGTCCCTGATGGGACTCGCCAGGACCATGTGCTCATGGCTTGCTCCATTGTGGTGTGGACAACACCTGCCCTTTGGTAGTGCTAGTGGTACTGCCACTATGGGAGTGTGAAGGTGCACTTCCAAGTAAACTCTTAGCTGATGTTGGTGCTGACCTACATCTGTGTGGCTGACACCCATCTCCCACCACATGCTGCAGCACAGAAATTCCACAGTTGAGGATTGCCAAGGTCTCACCCCACCATCTATTCATGACCTCAGAATTTTGACGTGTGGCCTCAACAAGGTCATGTATGTTGTCACGTAAGCCAGGAAGAGTTGCATCTAGGTCTCTGAGTATTTGTCTCATGTTGCATTCACTATGTGCCTGTGCATCCATGACAGCCCAAAACATGCATCTGGTAACACCTGCTGTGGAACATGCAACAGCAGCTTGATGGGCAGCGGTCCTCCTTCGAGCACCCCTGTCCATCTGCCTGTGTGAGACTTCACCTGCACTCTGGCTATGGCTAGTGTCTGTACTCACACTTGCCATAGTCACCACAATAGCTTGCTCCATGTCACCACCCACCAACTGTCTATTATCTGTGGCTGCTGGGGACAGGGTATTTGTGGGCTTTGTGACTGTGTGTGGGGACATTGTGGAAGACAGTGGGATGCCAACCAATGGCACAGATTCAGTCCCTGACAACTCCACCTGTGCCTCACTAGGACCAACATCATTGTCAGAGTCGGCAGAGACACTGACATCAGATTCTGAGTGGCCGGGACAACTACCACTTATGTCCACCTGGGAGGGAAATACATATGTAAATTAATACCTTCACTGTAAGACACACACACACACACACACACACACACACACACACACACACACACACACACACACACACACACACACACATGCACACATGCACACATAGACACACACAGGTGAGGTGGCACAAAGGCATCACACAGACCTCACAATAGCCAACTGGTGATATTCACGACACACAGTCAAACCACAACATACACACTCTGGAAAGGTCCTCAGCATCATGCAGTGCAGCCCTTTCCACTTAATGTTACTACTAATATACACCTCTGGGATATGTGAGTAGTGTTAGATGATGGGTCTTCATCTAGCATACACTGCACCCATGTACACGTTATTGCTGTTCACCTTTATAGCACAGTGGGATCTCCTACAGAACATAACTCTCAACTGTACAGAGGTTCACTGAATGTCTAGATGTGTGGCTCATATTTTTGGTCTGGTCCCCATAAGTGTTGTGTACTTCTGGCAAATCAGTGGGATGATGTGAGGATTTAAGTCACTAACTAAAGAGAAGCAGCTGAGTCTTGCACTTGTGCTATTTCAGTCATTATATGTTAGAACAGACAGTGTTACTGCAGCAACTGTCTCAGCTTATCTTCTCAAGTATTTCAGATATGTCCCTATATTCGTGGCTTTTGCCCCCCACTTTGTCAGGCTTGGTCCAGATTCATTGCACTGAGGGGTTCTCAGCATATCTGTCAACTGGATGGATTGATTCCGAATGTCCAGGTTTATTGGTCATATTTTTGGTCTGTTCCACAAATTATTTGTATTTCTCAAGTAAATCACTGTGATGATCTGAGGATTTCTGTCAGTAAATGACATATATTTCAGTTTCAGAAAATGTATGCTGAAACAAACCCTGTTAATCTAGCAACGGTACCCTGTTAAACTAGCAACTTTCTACATTTATAATAGGAATATTTAAAATACATTTCTAGTTTTGGCTGGCCCATTGCCCCCCCCATTAATATATATATATATATATATATATATATATATATATATATATATATATATATATGTATACATATATATATTTTTTTCCCATATGTGAAAATAGTGAAGTGGTTAGAGTGTTTGCTTTGCAATTAATCATTCCCGGTTTGATCCCCAGTAAAGCCAATATATATGTATCTCCATACATATATACATGTCTGTATACGTGTGTGTGTGTGTGTGTGTGTGTGTATATAGATATATATATATATATATATATATATATATATATATATATATATATATATATATATATATATAAAACCTGGGTGATTCCACAGACCATTTTCCCTATGGCTCAAATTATGTAGTGGTACATTGCTCTGACTATAGTGCCCTGGGTTCAAAGCTGGGCTGAATTTTTTTTGCTGTGTAGAACTGTGGCTGATGGAAACAGAGTGATTAAAGTAGTTTTAAGTGGCTTTAAGTGGGTTTGCGTGGGTTTGTGTGATGCTAAGCGATGCTAAGATATGGTTAATGGTAGAGATGCTTAGTCCATTTTGGCTTCACTTAGCATCACGCAAACTCGCTTAATCCCGCTTACTCCTGCTTACACTCATGCTAATTTCTTTACAAGAAAGGAAAAAGGGGTGATAGGAAAGTGGTGAAAAAGGGGCACATAGAGGGAAAAACGATATGAAAGGTAGCTAGCAATGTGCAGGATGGGTGCAGGGAAGGTCCATAGCTGTCTAGTTCTTTTACAGCAACAGTTGTGCATTTGTATGGAATTTGGAGGTGAATTTGGGCACTCAAACCCCAGAGAGAGGGATGAGGACAACAGAAATGTTTTGTCAAGCCTATTGGATGAGTTTACATGTGTCCAGTGGACACGTGCAAAATGGACAGTTATGCATGGGGCGGTATATTTTTTGGGACAGATGCCATTTTTTTGTTAAGGTGAGAGTGGGATGTTGAGGAAGTATTGTAGGTACATCTGGGGAGGTAGGTTGGGTAGGGAGACAGACAAGACAGACAAGACAGCAGACAGGGTTGGTGTATGACACACGTAGGGGGTAAACACCTTGGACGGGGAGGGTGGTTGGGAATCAGAGGTCCATGAGCCCCCATATGGATACGGTGGAACTGACATCCCCAGGCACAGGTAGTCACCACTGCACCTTCACAGCCCCAATGGTAGCTGTGGTGGGGGCTGGATAGGAGGGGAAGTCTGCTCCTCAAGGTGTGCCAGGCAGCCCTCCATCTGGTGCAGCTGGCCACCTAACTCAGAGCGGATGACACTACGCACCATAACCCAGAATTGATGGTGGATGGCGGGCTCATCTCTGTGCTCGTGCCCAGGTGATGTAAGGCCTGCAGAAGATGAAGTTCCAGGGTGGGTCCCAGATGAGCTGTGGCCCGATGCCTTGACCAGATGGGCCAGGACAGCTGGTTCTGCTAGGATCGGCCTTCCAAACATGCTATCATGTTGAGGTTTTTCAAGATATATTGGTTAGTTATGAACAAAACATGTCAATATTAGTTTTAACAGCATGCATGGGTGTTCCAATTAACCCAAAACAGCAGATGCGAAACAGTTGCATAGCTAACAGAACACATGCATATCTGGAATAACAGTAAGCATTGTAACAGCATGCCAGTAACAATGATGACAACAGACTGCCAATACTGGTATTTGAACAAGGTATATTAACATGCAACCAATTAATTATATGAACAATAATGGAACCAATTTCCCAACATTAGGTTTGGTAAAAACATATCCGTAGTATATAAATACTAATTAGTGATGCAGATGAGGGATGTGGGGAGAGAAGAAAAGTTAACAACTGCATAGGCTTTTATTTTCACAACAGTATTGCTCAATATTCTAGAGTTCTGCCTTCACTTTACATCTACCCTTGGCCTACCTATGACATACCCATATTTGTGAGGTGGGCCATGTAGATGCCCTTCCGTACAATGGTGCCCACACGGTAGGAAACTCTCAGGTTGCTATGAACCTCGATGCACAAGTCAGCTCACACCTGATTGCATGCTCAGTACATTATTACTGTCTTACTTAGTGTGGATGACATCTGCCACAGCAGGGGAAATGATGCCTCTCCTGGCATTCAGTTTGCGATAATGCTTCTTGCACCAGTCAGTAACTGGGTGAGTGCCTCTTGGGGGATGCTCACTTCAGTAGGGGAATGTAAGACAATGGCCAGCTTGTAAGTATCTGTACACCTGGTCAGCCACAGACCACTGCTTTTGTCCTGTACCTCAGATATGTATATATCTCAAACAGTGGAGGCCCCCAGACTGATCCTTGGGGTACACCGTTGTGGATTAATCTACTACTAAAGATGGGTTCCACTACTTTGACTGCATGGGTACTATCATTGTCTAGTTAGCTACCCATTTGGTAACCTACAGATTGGTGCCTAGCTGTGTAGACATGTGTATCCTGTCCACTTGGGGATTAGTGTGAGAGGACTTGGGCTAGGTGAAGTTGGCATTGTTTGCTGACCACTTCAGAGAGGTTGACCAAGTTTAATAGGCCTGATCTCCCTTTGACAATATCATGGTGTATGTGCCCTCCCAGGCATTTTGATGTTGCCAATGTCTCTATTCATAATGTCCTTGACATTGCCTTCCATGCCCTTGCAAAGCAGGCTAGTTAGGCTGATATGCATAATATTGGCTGGGTCAGTGGACTGCTCCGCATTTGTGCATAGGGATAATAGTGGCTGTCCTCTGTGCAGATGGGATGACACCGGTGCTCAGGCTGTGGTTGACTACAGTGTGGAATGGATCTGAGAACCCATGCCTGTGTTCATGTAGGGATGGTATCAGGCCTATGGAGACCTCTGTGTGTTGCTTTGAGAGGACATTATGGACCTGCTTCCTGATGTTGAGGGAAGGGGGCAGGTGCTGTACATGCACATGTGTACCAATGGGGAGACAGGGGGTGATGTTTATACTTCACCTGGCTCCAGCCAGTTTCCTATATCTATGCCATATGTGTATATGGTGTTATTGACTGCCTCTACAGAGCAGATTTGTGTGTTGCCTCTAGAATTGCAGCTGTGTGGAAGGCCTAGTGATTTGCCTTGGTGGATGTCTCCAATCTGCACTCAAAGGCAGCCTTAGGGTACATCACCTGTGCCCTTATTTGCTTGTGCAGACCAAGGTGACATTGCTTCCAGTGAGGCACCTGCTCCTTCTTGGCCTGTCCAGCAATTGTTTCCACTTGTTATGGTATTTGTGTATTGCTGCTGTCTACCACAGGTGTTTACCCTACTTGAGGGAGATGATGTCCTGTCAGGTATTGCTGAGTCCATACAGCTATGTAGGTGCCAGCATAGTATTGTGATGTGAGCCTGGACACTGCTGCTAGTTCCAACAAATGGATGCTGGCTGTACAGCTACTTCTACCTGCTCTGAGGGGATTTATAGTCATTTGTGTACAATTCAATATGTTTGACACTGTAAAGGGGGGCAGGGGAGATGGTTATCTGAACAGTGATGGCTATGTGGTCAGATATTACCAAGGAGGATGGCACTGACTGTAGGAGTTGGTTAGGACCAGGTACAGGATATTTCCACCTGCCATAGGAGTGTTAACTGGATAATCCACTGTATTGCCATTGACAAAGCCGAGGAATCTATGTGCATTCATGTTCAGGTGGCATAGGCCGTGCACACTATGGTTGGGTATTTGAAGTCACTCAGGAGCAGGGTAGATTATTGAATCCTGACAGATTCCAGCATGTCGCAATAGGTGTGGTGGGTTTCCATAGTCATGTTTGGAGGCCTGTAGCTAGTTATGATTTGAGTAGGTGTTTTGTTAACTGTTAACTGCACTTGGGATGTCACCCATGCATCATACATCTTTGGCCAGCCTGGAGGTGTGTATGTGTATGTTAATGTTCAACACTCCACCTCCTGTGGCTTTGCAGCCCTCCATTTGGGGTCTAAACATATGATGGCATGAGAGACCTGGCAAGGTTGGTGTGCTCTCCACAGCTACAAAGCAGGTGTCAGTGACTGCACAAATGTCAGCATCCTACAGGATAAGGTACACTTGCATTGACATGCGTTTCATGGTAAGACACCTAGCTCTCGTTCGAGCAAGACATCTGCACAAAGGCACACATCAGTGGTGGGCAAAGGCCAGTAAATAGCATCACTTTATGAATCTAGCTGAAACACACTTAGTTGCCAGCAAAGACGGTGTCACATTCACAGGTCTACTCTGCAGGATATGACATCTGACAATCAAATGTATGCTAATATGTTATGACTTCAGTGTTTAATGTGTTGCCATCGATGTGCCAGACAATATACAACTGTCTGAGGCATTGACTGCAAATATGAGGCAGACATATGGTCAGTCTGCAAAACTCTGGACAGTTGTCAGGTATGGGCTCAGTATATCACATACAGTTCAACACATACATCTGCACCTGTCATGTTGTATGCACATACCCTATATACATCGCTTACATTTGTAAGACGAGCATATGTATCAGAGTAGCATTCATAAGTGACATATAAATAATTACAACATCTCAGGTAGCTGTCCTAGCAGTGACACACTCAGTACTGGACAACAGATGCTCCAGTAGTAGTCATACATGAGCTGACCTTTGCTGGGATGATTAAGGGGTCAGAGATGTGCTCCATGTCAATGCAGACAGGGCAAGCGGGAATGGCCATAGGAGGTGGACAGCAGCTTATGAGTCCAGCAGGTCTTGATGCGGCTTAGTGTTTAATCTCCCATTTGACATCATTGCATCACCCCTTCTGCATTCCATTACAAGCTTACATGATTGAAATACCTGTTATAGTGCTCAAGAGATTTCTCACAACAATGCAAATGATTAGGTTTGTGTAGTTGCAGTCTGTCTTTGTGCAGATATTTTGAGAGCTGTGTTGCAGAGGCAGAAACTTGCCTTTTGTAGGTACTGCTCATGAGCAGGTGATGGCCTGTGCACCAGTCAGTGGCTCCCACTTGCTACTTGCATCCAAAGCAGCTGTGCTGTCTTTCCATTTGCCAATGCCATAGCAAGACAGTGCTATAATTATGGCCTTCACGTGGGCCTTGCCCCTTTTCATTTCCTGTCTGGAGGACATTATGGCAGTGTGGGGGCTGCAGCTTCACAGACAGAAGGTGGGAATACCTCTCAGGACAGGACATGTGGAGACAGCCCAACGTCATGGGGACAAAGCTCCAGAATTGTGTACAGTTTGCAAGTCAGTAATGCTGTTATACACATACAGGGTTGCTAGATTAACAGGGTTTGTCTGGACATGCATTTTCTGCATGACTTGGCATCTGAAAGTGATATGTCTCTGACATACCTCTCAAGTGTCCTGATGTCCACAGACTGCCCAGAGGCTTGCCTGTTATGTTTGGTCTGTTACTCAGACAATGTCTGTTTTTGTGTATCAGTAGGATAATGTGAGGATTGTAGTCAGTTGACATCCATTGGTGTTTCAGACATCATATCCTTCAGGGATGTTATGTTACAACAAAGCCTGTGACACCAGCAACTGTTCCAGTTTGTAACACCAGTATGTGAGGTATGTCCCTCTTTCCATCCCCCTGTTCCCCAAGTATGTCATGCTTTGTCCAGATGTCTTGCAGAAAGAGGGTCAGAGGTATGTGATATTATTATTTAGTGATTGCACTCTAGGTATCATCCCATTTACTTAGCAGACTCCTGGAAGTGGTATGCGGCAGTGGCCATGAATATGGTCTCACACCCTGGACATTCTGTGGAAATCTGCACATATGAGAGTTATGTATGTCTGGCCATTGTGAACAGACTGTCAAGATTGTGTAGCAGTGTTGTGTGTAGATGTTTGTTGGGCTGAGTAGGGAGAGTAGCAGATGTGAGTGTTGTAGATCCTTTTTCTATTTTACTGTGCATGCTGCTACAGCTGCTGGTGGTCTATCAGGTGTATATGTTTGTAGGGGCAGAGTGAGAAATTTCCTGTAACACCTCAGGATTCCCAGTACACTGTGAGTTGGGCCATTATATGTTGGTGTAGTATGTGACTGGCAGTCAGGATATGTTTGTTAAAACAGTCACTCTACTCTAGAGTTCATTTGGGGTACTGGTATGTTGCTGTGACTGTGGTGCAATTGGTCGTGGGTGGACATTTTTGCAACACTATCTGATATTCCATACAGTTTCATCCTTGTAGTGCATGATATATTTGGATATACATGGATAATTGCCCAGAGCTGATTTGGGTTTGGGTCGCTTGCTCTTACTGTACTTCAGAAGGTGCTGGGTGACATGGTTGGCAGCTGTCATGGGTTTTTCCATTCTGTTACATGACTGCGGTCATACCTCTTCACTGTCCAGATGTCTAGACAATGTCCAGATGCATGGCTCATATGTTTGATCTGTTGCCCATAAATGTTGTAGGTTTCTGAGAAATCACTGGGATGATGTGAGCATTGACATCAGTAAATAATGACATTCATTTGTGTTTCAGAAATTGAATCTATCTGGAATTGTATGTTAAAGCAAACCATGCCACTCTAGCAAACTTCTAAGCATATGACAGCCATATTTCAAATATGTCACTATTGTTTGCCCTTTATCCCCCAGTTTGTCATTTTTTGCAGATGTGTTGCAGTAAGAGGTTGGTTATCTATCCATATATATATATATATATATATATATATATATATATATATATATATATATATATATATATATATATATATATATATATATATGTGTGTGTGTGTGTGTGTGTGTGTGTCTATATATATATATATATATATAGAGAGAGAGAGAGAGAGATTGGTATCTATATCTATATATATATATATATATATATATATATATATATATATATATATATATATATATATGTATATACCAGTACTACGGATATATAATTCCCCCTTATGTTGAATGACAGTTGTGCATGATATGTTTGTAAACACATTACAAATTTTTACAGCTCAGATGGTGTAGAGGTATGTTGCTGTGATTGTAGTGCACAGTATCCTGGGTTCCAGACTTGAAAGTCATGACTTCTTTTCATTAATGTTAAATGACCAGAATGAATGATATGTTTGTAAAAGCATTACAGATTCCCACAGCTCAGATGGTGTAGTAGTACGTTGCCGTGATTATAGTGTACAGCATCAAGGGGTCATGGCAGGGCTGATTATTTTGTTGCTGGGCAGAACAAGGGCTGATGGAGGCAGAGTGATTAAGGTACTTTTAAGCAATAGTAAGTGGGTTTGCGTGGTTTACACAAAGCTAAGCAATGCTAACAGACGGTTAAGCCCTGATAGCTTCACTTAGCACCGGTTACTCCCGCTTACACCCATACTAATTTTCATTAAAGAAAAGAAAAAAGGGTGATAGGAAAGTGGTGAAATGGGGGCAAGCATGGGGTAAAACATTAGGAAAACCAGCTAGGGATGTGCAGGACAGGTGTAGGAAAGGACCATAGCTCTACATTTCGTTTGCAGCAACAGCTGTGAATAATGTGTAGAATTTGGAATTTACAGCCTCACTGTCCAGAGGGAGGGGTGTTGGTGTCAGACAGTTGCAGAATACTCTGTGGGTTGATTGATTAGTTTCACTGTACATGGAGGCAAAATGTAGAGCTATGGATGGGGCAATGTTTTTTTTTTTTTTTTGCTGGACAGATGCCCTTATTTATTAATGTGAGAGTGGGATGTTGTTGAAGGGCTGTAGATATGTTTGGGGAGGTAGGTTGTGTAGGATAGGTTGCATTTCAGACAGAAAAGACAGCAGACAGGGGCAGTATATGACACATTACCGGGGTAAACACCTTTGATGGGGAGTGTGGTTGGGAATCCGAAGAACATGAGCCTCCAAATGGATACAGTGGGACTGAGGTCCCCACCCATGGGCAGTCACCAGTGCTCCTTCATGGCGCCAAAGGTGACTATGCTGGGACTGGACAGGAGCAGTGGCTTTGCCCCTCAAGGTGTGCCAGGCAGCCCTCAATCTTGCACAGCTGCCCACCCAACTCTGCTTGGATGGTGCTGTGCACCAAACCCCAGAACTGACTGAGGGTGACAAGCTCCTGTCTGCACCCCTCCTCAAAGGGGTGGGGGAGACAGGCCTTGTACCCTGAGGCAGTTTTACCTGAAGGTGGTGCAGGACTGATGGATGAGGAAGTCTCAGGTTGGTTCCCAGATATGCTGGAGTCTGGTGCTATGGCCAGATGAGGTGGGACAGGTGGATCCACTGAGATTTGCCTTCCCAAATGTGCTATGGTGTTGAGGTTTTACAAAATATGTTGGTTAGTCATGAATAAGACATTTCAAGGTTAGTTATAACAGCCTACATGGGTGTTCCAATTAACCCCATAAAACAAATCTAAAACAGTTGCATAGCAAACAGAACACATGCATAAATGGAACAACAGTATGCATCGTAACAGCATGCCAGTAACATTGATGGCAACAAGCCATTAACAATGGTATATGAACAAGCTATTGTAACATGCAACCAATCAAATATATGAACAATGATAGAACACAGGTCCCAACATTAGATTTGGAGAACAACATACCCATAGTATATGAATTATAGTATTGATCCAGATGAACGGTGGGGGGGTGGTGGGACAAAAAGTCCATTAACAACTTTTAATGTTTCTATTTTCCACAACAGTACTGCTCAATACTCTATGGGTCTGCCCTCACTTTACATCTACCTATGGCCCATAGCTTCTGTAGCACAAACATACCTATTAAACTGTCAGCCTGGAATGGTATGGGGCAAACTGTGACAACACTGGGTACATGACTAGAGGAGACTCGTACATGTCAGGGTTACATATCTGCCGCAGAAGGGGTACCTTGAACTGCAGTTATGTGAGTCTGCTACTGGCATACTTCAACTGGTTTCCTATCTGTGTCCAGGATTATTGGCAGCAGTGACCACTAGCCATGATAGTGTGACACTTGAGAGACATGTATCATGAAGAGTGCTTGTTGTATGTGCCTGTCCTGCTGTTATTTGCAAGCATGTGGTGGAACAGTTGAACAGTTGTACACAGTTTATTAGTATACCCTTCATACAGCTACTACCAACATTTCCTTACCTGTAAAACCTGTGGAGAAAATATCTGTTAACACTACCTGTTTTTACATTTATTGCTGATTCCTTGTGTGTAGATATGCACACATCTTAGTACCACACCCTGGATGTGAACCATGTGCGGGTGTGCAAAATTAACAACTAAGCTATTTCTCATCACACTGAGCTACTGAAGAACTGCTGTTTCTTGTTTCACTGGTTTCTGCCTAATAGCCTCTTGGTTAGACAGTCTGAACTTGTAATCTTGTGATGCATGCATGACAGTTATTGTACTGTGCATTAATCCTTTGGGTTACTACAATCACATTTGGATACTTTACACATTACTATTCAGGTTCAGAACTTAGAGCAGTATATATTTCACATTTCATTTATATCTTGTTTTGTAGCTCCACCAGCTACAGTTTTTCTTAACAGCTGGTTCACATAACAACCTCGGTTAATGTATGCTGTCACAGCCATATTTGCTGTGAAGAACTTGTATACATTCTATATGTCTACACCAACATACCAGAGTAAACACAGCAGTTTTGGGTAGGGATCTTTATTACACATCAATATTAGTCAGACAAACGTTTTTATTTATTCAGTTAACACAGTAATAGTATACCTACTAGCAGTAAACAATGTACTCCTTCTGAGCTATTTGCACAATATACTACAAAATAGATTTGTACTCACCAGCCTGTAGATGCAACCTCAACAGTTTGTTGGCATGGGCTTCGACATTACTAGCCCTCTCTGCTGCAGCTGTAGGGGAGAAAAACAAACATTATGTATACCTGTCTTATCACATTCTCAGGCTAGTATTTGCTACAAACTACTTGATAGTGATACTTACTCACTACTGGTGCATTCCTTGCCCATGCATCTTGGATCCACTCAGCCAAGAGTGCTCCCATCCTCTGCTTTAGGTCAGCATAGTGGTGCCATACCTACTCACCAGTCTGAGGGATGCCAGTAGCACTGGTGAGATCACATGTGAGATGGTCCCAGGCCTCCGCTTTGTATTGTAAGTCATGATACTGGCCCTGCAGCAGTCTGTCATCATGGTTTTCTACAAGGATTCCAGCCATGACCCTAGACTCCTGAGTGCTCCAGGGCTGTGCCCAAAAGTGTGCTCCTTCACCTACACCAGCCATTGTATCTGCACAGATAAACTATAACAGATTCTAGCTGAATTCCCACCTGCACCATTTAAATAAGACAATATTCCCGCCCTTTGTTGTCATTGGACCATTTCAAAAATGTTAAAATCCACTAAGTAGTGTGTAAATATGCTAAGCTGAGTTGAACATTGATTAAAAGGGTGTATGCTGAGCACTGCTTAACAGTGTGCAAATCCACTTAGCTAAGCTACCTGCTGCTTAGCAATCATGTCTAAGCAATGCTTAAACCTGCTAAGCATAGCTGAACATTGCTAACTATTGCTCACTTTTCATTTTTAAAAAATACTAGAATAATGACTTAATTTAGTAAGTGTATATGATTTACTTTGCATGACATCCCTCTATGTGCTTTCATTACATTAGCAAGGAGTATGATTATACTGTATGGGGCACTTGTGTATATATGAGTGGTTTCATATGTTATATACACTCACACTTCCATTTTACACCAGCTACACTACCCTGATTGACAAATATCAATTGCTACATAATTTAAGATGAAAATAATGATTTTAACACTGCTTTCTCATGTAAAAATAAATTGCTTGTCTTGGTACTCGAGCCATGAAGGCCTGCATGTAAAGCCAGGACCCTAACTATTACACTATCACAGTTTGGGGATTTTAGCTGTCTATTTTTATCTCCTCTGGAGTGTTTAAGCAGTGCTTGGCAAAGGGCCATAACACGTACACCCGCTCAGCTATGCTTAAACATGCCTTAGTGTGGAAAAAAAATTAACTATTTATGGCCTTGAACAGCTTTGTTACTCTAGCAGGTTGATAGTTATGTGAGGCAGGCATCTGGGAATTCTGCAGACACCTGTACAGTTGAGACCTTTGCTCATACAGCACTTTCAAATGGCAGACATTTCTGTTTCAGTCTTCATACCTGCAGGACGTCCATGCTACTGCAAACCTTTTATTCTGTCAGCTTTCAAGTTTGTCACTGCCAATATTTAATATGTGTCCCTATTTTTGTGGCTTTGTCCTCCCATTATTTATGGCTTTGTACTGCTTTATTGCTCTAGGAGGGTGAAAAGTATGTGAGGCAGGCATCTGGGCATTCTGTAGACACCTGTACACTTAACGGCTATGGCTGTATGGTGCTTTCACATGGCAGATATTTCTGTTTCAGTCTTCATACCCGCCAGGAAGTCTGTGCTACTGCAAACCTTTTATTCTGTCAGTTTTCAGGTTTGTCAGTGCAATATTTCAACATGTCCCTATTTTTGTGGCTTTGTCCTAACATTATTTATGGCTTTGTACTGCTTTATTGCTCTGTGAGGTTGAGACGTATGTGGGGCAGGCATCTGGGCAATATGCAGAGACCTGTACAGTTAACAGCTGTGGCTGTATGGTGCTTTCACGTGGCAGATATTTCTGTTTCAGTCTTCATACCCGCCAGGAAGTCCGTGCTACTGCAAAACTTTTATTCTGTCAGTTTTTAGGTTTGTCAGTGCAATATTTCAGCATGTCCCTATTTTTGTAGCTTTGTCCTAACATTATTTATGGCTTTGTACTGCTCTGTGAGGTTGAGACGTATGTGGGGCAGGCATCTAGGCACTCTGCAGAGACCTGTACAGTTAACAGCTATGGCCGTACGGCAGTTTTACAATGCAGGGATTATGTGACAGAACCTGTCACACACCCCCTGTATTTCCTCTCTGATCTACTAGCTATTTCAGTGTCTGGACACTGACATAGCTATTTTATTAGCTGTCAGTGTCTATGGACACTGACAGTACATGCAACGTGCCGTACAACACTTTTACAATGCAGGGGTGTGTGACAGAACCTGTCATATATCTCCAACATTGTTTCTTACTCCCTTAGCAATTTCAGTGTCCGTGGACACTGAAATACTCATTTTAATTTTATTTTAGTGTCCATGGACACTGACATACTTTTGAAAGTGCCGTATGGAACTTTCTGAATGCAGGGGGCGTGTTCAATGTCCGTGCCCTACTTAAACATGCCCCCTGCACTCATTCACTGTTCCTGCCCATTTAGCCTTAACAGCAGCACACCTTCATGAATATGCAAGGTGCTCTGCTATTAATGCTAATGCTACATGGACATGAACCACTCCATGCAGGAATAGCACAATTCCTGCATGGAGTTTGACTCCATGGAAATGTTATGGACAAAATCAAAGCAAGGAAAGTCTGTAAACTACAAAGGGACAATTCAGATTATGAGCTGGAGAGGGCTTATCCTGTCCCTGGATACCAGTAAATGGATAGAACTGATTCTTGCAGGGGTAATATTGATTCCATGGTGGCGTAGCTTACAGTGGTTGATGAAGTGGGACTCATTTTAGAGGAACTCCAGAGCTAGAGGTCAGAGAGACTGGCCAACCAACACAGAAATTTAAACTATGGCTCATGAACTGATTCAAGAACCCAATGGTTGAACAATTTTCATCACTTTTGGGGCAGGGGAGGGGGCAGATTCAGATGAAATTGAATGGTAAATGTGGTAGTAATTCAAAAGCAAATGTGTGCAATAGTGGGTCTTTCAACATTTATAATTTATCTGGTACCACTAATTCTGCAGGATGTTTGTCTATGTTTAAGAAATGATTTAACTTCATTCCTAATTATAAATCTGACATTGTTTACATGTTACTTCAGCTGAAACTATATGTTAAAAATCTTAACATTAAAATTTTTGCAGACAAAGGAAATCTATCTATTGAGTTAGGTCCACCCAAAAGGAAAAATACTTTTATACCTTTCCCCAACTCATGGGTTTCTGTTTTTGACTGTAAACAAGAATTTAGGAAGACTTTTTGTCAAAGGAAATCCTTACATGATAATTCATTATAGAAAGAGAAAAAGTGTTTGGAAACCTTTATGTCTGATAGAAGTTTGCATATTATGAAACCTGATAATGGTGGGGGCGTTGTCATGAATAGTTTGAATTGTTATTATACAATGTTTTTGTTTTTATCTAATGATGTTACATATGCTAGAGTGCCACTTAATGAAATTTCCATTGCATATGCCAAGTTGGATTTTATTTTATTTGACATGGTTATGCAGGGAGACAGTAACCATGAGGAATGGGAATACCGTAATGTTAGTAAGCCAAAAATAGCACTGATTTTTGGTATTCAAAAAATCCACACATGTAGCCATTGGGGCCTATAGTGTCCATAAAAAGGTCAAAGACAGAGATGGTGGCCAGATTTGTGGATTATAAATGTAAATCAATTTTAGAATTTGAGTTTTATATTTTGAAGGACTCTTGGCATTTATTGCAACCACTAGACAAATTACAGTGCAATGACAACATTGTTTTTATTACTGTGGATATTGTGAACCTTTATTCAGTCATCCCCCATGGTGTTGGAATGTTTTTTTTTTTTTGTCCCATTACTCAGAGTTGTCTGCTCATGATATCCAGGTGGCCACTACCCTCCTTGAATTGGTATTAAACAACAATTTTATATACTATGAAGGAGCGTATTACAATCAGATTTCAGGTGTTGCCATGGGAGCGGCCTGCACCCCATTATATGCCAACATGGTGTTGGCCATGTGAGAGAAAGTGGGTGTGTTCAGCTCCCAGTTTTGTTCAATGGTCCATGGATAGTTTAGGTTCCTGGATGATGTGCTTATCCTTTGGAAATGCACACTAGAACAATGGCAGCAGAGAATTCAGTATGACAAAATTCCACTAGCTTTCTTAAATTTATTTACTCTTATGGTGTTGATAAGATCAATTATCTAGACATCCTACTTGAAAAGAAACATGATTTTGAGTGCAACTCCTGTAGTATTTTCAGGAAGGAGATGTTTTCTAACGGTCACTTACATTTTCAGAGCTGTCACCCTTTATACCAAAAATGGTCAGTGGTCAAAGGTCAGATGGTTATGCTGTCTAGAAAAACATCTAACAATAATATTTCTGATAACAAAATTAGACTTTTGATTGGAATGTTTGTCAAAAGGGGTTATCCTTTACAGCTCTTAAATAAAATCAGGAATGAAGTAGTAAAACATCATACAGACCTATTATGATATTCACCTATTATGAAAATTAGGTCTGTTCCTCCTGATGGCATTGCAGATGCCACCGAGGGTACTAGGGTTATTGATAATTTTGATAGAACTGCACCCATTTTCACCATTTCATACAGAACAAATGTCTTTGTTACACAAATATTATTAGATTTTTCTGGAATTAGTTTTTTCCCAGTGAAATCAAAAAGTCCAGTGGGGTCAGTCACGAGAAAGCTTTTTCCAAGGGTAGGAACATTAAATCTCTTTTGGAAATGCAGGTTGTGGAAAAACTTTAAAGAGGACCCATGGGTCTATGCATACAGTAAATGTGTAGCCTGTAAATTCTGCAGGTTCATTAATGAGGGTCAATATGTATCTGTAGAAAACTTTGCCAGAACCAGTCTTTGTTCTGGGAGGTGTGACTGCAACACCTCCCTTATAGTGTATCTTGCCACATGCAGCTCTTGCAATGCTTTCTATATTGGGAAAACAATTAGAAAGCTGAAAAGAAAGAAAGAAAGAATTAGGGAGCATGTTTATGGTATTAAAAGAAAGAAGACAAGGAATACACTATATAGGCAAACAATTGATTGTCCTAATTATAAAAAGTTGACAGGGCAATAGCTGTGAGTCACGTGGTGATGTGGACAATTTAATTGTGTATAAAGAACTATACTGGCAGCTAAAACTCAATGTGTTATCAGCACTGGGTATTAATGACAGCATTTCCCTTGCTTGTATTTTAAAGAAAAGAGCTGCAGTAGTATAATATGGCAGCACTACTTATTTACAATTTATTTCACTTAGCCTTTAACTACATCTTCACACACATTTTACAACATGATTTGATGACATATTTTTATATACATTTTTCATTCATTGATTACCAAAATTATTTTATTTATTCAGCTATTTACATATGCATTGACTCTCATTATTTTACCTGTCAGAGGTTTTAAAACATAATTCAGATAGGTTTGCATCTTTTTATCCATCATATCTACAGTTTTTACACACTTTTTAACCAAATTTTGATTTTAGTGTTGTATATATTGTTCACTGCATTTTTATACTGCATTTCCACATAACACTTACTATAATTGTTTTTTAACTTCATCACAGTTGTGTGAATTTTATGTTTCTGTGCATTATGAATATAATATACTACAACTCCCATAATTCCTATTTCTGACATTCTTGCTCTGTGGTATCCATTTGATTTGATTGGTTGTTATTTTATAATTAAATGCATCATCAATGCTAGAAATAAATTACTCTGATGAAGTCTATGTGAAGATGATTTTAGAAAAAAGCGCTCTGTTTTTTATTGTATTTATTTCAATAAATGGTTGGTTACAGTGCTGGTTGGGTCCTTTGTTTTTCTTTATTTATCTCTTCAGAAAATTTTAAATCATCACTGATCAACCTCGACAATCTCACCATTTGGCCCTTTACCACATTTTTCTTTTGGTGGGGTGGGTGACAACTATTAAATTGTAATAAAACATTGGAGAATATCTTTTTATGAAAAATATTTGAACATAAATTTCCTGCTTCTGGATCTTTATAAACATATCAAAGAAGTATATTCTTTCTACTTGTATATTATATGCAAATTAAAACAAAAACTAGTGGTAGTATTCAAGTAATCAATAAATTCAAGTATTTCTTGGAGATTTCCTTTGCAAAGGATAAGGATATCATCCAATAATCTTAATTGTTAACCATTTTTGGCATACATATTGAAGAAAAAACATAAAGCTTTTCCTACTCAGCTAAAACCAGATTTGCATATACTGGGCCACATTTTGACCCCATTACTACACCTGAAGACTGTTGATAAAATTCACCTTCAAAAAATAAAAAAATATTTTTAAGTACTACATCCATTAGGATAACCAATGTGTTAATTTTCCTGTTAAAGCATTATAAAAAAACTCTAGGCCTATGTCGTGAGGTATTACTGAGAATAAATTAGTAATATCAGCTATTACAAAACAAAATCCTGTTCACAATTTACAGTTCTTAAAACATCCAAACAATGCCAGGAGTCCCATAGTATATATGATTTGACATTCAATACATGTTTACAGTGATAATTAATGTGTGAGGCTAAGGGGTCAGTTTTGGATCCTCTTGCTGTCACAGTAGATCTAAATGGTGGGTCAGATTCATTTTTGCGAATCTTGGGGATTCTAAAAATAAATAGAATAATGGGTATGTCAACAGTAAGATATTAAAACTCATTTTTATCAATTTCCCCTGACACAAAACATCAAACAACCACCAATCAGTCTTTGCATATGCTATGTTAATTTCATTTTTCAAGACTCTAGTGTAGGAAGTGTTGTCATTTAGAATTTCAAACATTTTAAACACATAATCATAATAAGTCATATTGATAACACCGCCTCCTTTTATCTGGCTTCATTATTCTGTACTCTTTATAGAAGCCAACTTCATGAGGCATTCACTTTCACCAAGTGTCAGATTGTCCTTAAAATTAACTTGAGATTTAACTAGCTGCCTAAAATCTCCATCACACATTTGTTCAAACCAATGAATAATTGGATTTGCTGGTGGAATAAAAATACTTTTCATTTTTAATGTATCTACATTGTCATTCAGTGGGATTACTAAATAATTATGCAAATTCAGCTGCCTAGTAAACAGTTTTAAATTGATTAAAAGTCTTGAAATGTCCGTCTTAAATGCAGGCGCAAAAGTGAAACCCTTTTTAAACAAAGGAAAATGGTCAGGTTTTATTTCCAGTTCACTAAAATTATATACACAGAAACTATCATGACATAAAAACTGACCATAATGTCAATTTCTGGTTCTGACAGAAGTATCCAATGCCCTGGACATTGTAACTGGTGTATGAATATGGTGGTTTATGTTGCAACTTGTACAGCATGTCAAGCTTTCTACATGGGTAAGACCACAGGATTGTTTTTCTTTTTTATGACTAACTGCTCCATGTTCACTATTTTGTGTTGCAGTGAGATATTGGTCTTGTGATTATTTTAATGAATATAAATTGCACCTGTATTTGATTGACTTCACTTTGATGAAGCCTGAATGATATAATGGGAGAAAGCACTTAGTCTTTTTATTTTGTTTTATTTATAATAAATTTCTGAGTCTCTGCGAGCATTGCTTGGCAGTAGTGATTTTTTATTTTTATTTTCATTTTGTTATTTTATCAAAATAATTCACAGGGTCATTAAAACACCCAGGGCCAGCATCAGTCTCCTCAACCCATATGTCCAAAGCTGCTTTTCTATAAAGTGACTGTGAGCATCTATGAAGATAAACGTCAGAAAACTGAAAACCTTTGATTAGAACGAGTGTCCTTCAGTTTTCTGCTGACTTTACATTGGAAACCAAGCTCGGGAAGGCAATCATTAATGAAGTATGTCTGGACAAGATACGGGGAAAATTTCTTCAGAAAACACTTCCAAATGGCATTTTGATTATGACTTTGTAGGCATCTGGCTGATTTATATATCTCTGTATGTGTGGTTAGTTTGCATGCCAGACTGATGTTAAGCTTGATACTTTTGCAACGTGTGAAAATGATGAAGTACAGTATAAAGTAAACATTATTTCCTTGAAACTGCTATGATAAATCTAGAAGAGAGTGTTGGGCTATGACACATAACTGCACACTAAACAGAATCACATTAATCGCATGCAACATTGTGATAGAGTGATTGGGGTACAGTATCATAAAGTTGTATTGCAACTCTAAATTTATTAGCTGCGTCCTTTATTATTCTAAAAAATTCCTAAAAATATTTGGGTGCTTAGCCATTGACTGCTTTCAGGCGGAACAGAGTAGATCTGGATGGAGACCTGAGCAAGTAAAATATAGATAAAGAAATGCCACAACATTAAAGCACCTCATGTTTTGTTGTATATCCATCTATATCTAAATAGATAGATAAATAAGAGTAATACCTTCCCACCAAAACTAAAGTTAGGCAAAACAGGTCAGTGTCTCATAGATGCATGATAGCCAAAGAAGAGTATATTAATTTTAAATTCTTTTACTAGAGAATAATGTTCATCACATTGATCACTGCAGTAGTAGCTTTAGCTATATGTGTTAAAAAAACCTGCCAAGGATATAACAGCTGGTCATCTTCCGAAGCTTCACAGCACCTTCAATGCACCCAAACTATCAAGCAGCTCAAGCTGAGCTGACTAAAAGATGAGTTGGATTGTGATGATTTTAAAAGCTTTACTGCTGTCAAAGAGTATGCTTCTCTAAGGCTTTTGAGGATCAATATTTGGGATGTGCTTTCTTTTGCTGGGCAAATAAGTTCACTTTGGGGGAAAACTTCTGTTTTCTTAATTTTGTTGATGTTTTATTACTTTCCTCTTTAGGAAAGTTATTTTATAGCTAGGTGTGCTGTGTTTTAATGGACTGTCTCCAGACTGTAATCTGCTTTTAAATGTAGCACTCATTTTATTACGTCATTTTAAATGTAGTCTAAAGTAACTGAAAACATTTTTCATGTGAAGAAATTGTGTTTTTTTGCTTTTGTGGGGCTGGCATAGTGTCTAAAGTGTTTTTTTTTTTTTTTTTTTTTACTATTTGTTTCTGTCAAAAAAGTTACATTGGTGGACTACAAGTGTTTACAAGCAATTACTACTTGTCTTCCCTGGGAAAGAGACATAATTTTTGGCCTTACCATGGAACAGACTTCCAGTTCCACAGTTTGTCCTTCTTACAGCCACAAAAAGAAAATGTTAAGCAAGCAGCTTTTGCCATCACAGCAGGCTAACAATTTGACTCAGCCACAGGTGGGAGACTGTGCTGTGATCATATATTGCACCTCAGACTACACATCTTTTATCACTTTCCCTCTGGTGTAGCACCTACAGCCACTGTGAACCACATCTTCTGCAGTTGTTGGGGTGCACTCATGGGCAAGTAAGAGGTACTCTTCTCGTTCCTGGGAGAGAGAACAGGGGAGGTTTTCCTCTTGCATCAGAATGCTGTGCAGGGGTGGCCCATGCTATTGGACTGCCGGACTGCAGCCCCCTCAACTTCAAACTAACAAAATAAAAAAATTAAAAAGAAAAAAATAAGAAATAAATATTTTAAAACTTTGCAGACTTCACACATGCACACTGGTCCAGACTGCTGCTGAGACAGTCTGGAGCATGCGCAGATTGTCTCAGCAGCAGTCCTGATTGAGACACATGAACAGGAGCGCTCCCACAAGTATATGCAGTTTTAAACTGCATAGACTGCCTGGGAACTCGCTGAGGAAATGTGTCGGGGTCGGACTGCAAGGTCGGCAGAAGGATCTGGATTGGAGCTTGCTGCAGGGGAAGATCTCATGATGGAGGGGACAGGGACCTGGATTTAATGGTGGTTTTGCGGACAGGGATTTACTACAGGACCAGGTAAGTGTACAGGGATGTACTACAGGACATGGTGTGTGTGTGTGTGGTAAGTGTACAGGGATGTACTACAGGACATGGTGTGTGTGTGTGTGTGTGTGTGAAAAAGCCCCTGGTGCAATATACTGGTGGTTAGGCTCATGGTGGTGTGGTAGGGAATACCGCAGGCTTGAACCCTGTACCTTGTATGCAGGTGTTAAAGACCTGAATTCCCTACCCACCACCATTTGTAAAAAAATTGCAGATTTTTGCCTCATATTTGATCTGATCTGTTCCTCATAATATCTGTAGTTTGTAAATATTGCAATGCTTGATATTTGATGGTGCAGTGGTAGCATTGTTGCCTCACAGCTGCAGGTTCTCAGGTTTGCTTCTTGGCTGGGGTGCCTTCTTTGTGGGGGAGGGTCTGTATCTTCTCCCTGTGTTTGTGTGGGTTTGCTTTTTTGTCCTCCCATGTTACAAAGACATGTCTGCATTATTTCTTCCTGGGCCTCTGCTGAGAATTGTTTTTTTTTGTTCCAAGTTAGACTGTCCTGATTAACAAATGTTAAATAAAATTGACAGGCATTTGAATTTCAGACTTCAGGTTTCTGAATGTTTAGTTCCTTACATATTTGATGGTGCAGTGGCAGTATTGTTGCCTCACAGCTATAGGTTTTCTGGTTTGATTTTTGGCTGGGGTGCCTTCTGTGTGGAGTCTGCATCTTATCCCTGTGTTTGTGTGGATTTGCTCTGGTATCCTGCCATTTTACAAAGACATGTGTCTACAGTATTTCTCCCTGGGCCTCTGCTGAAAATTGTTTTTGTTCCATCAGAAGTAACATTGACAGGCATTTGAATTTCAGACTTCATATTCTTCAGAAAATACATAGTAAAACAACTTTTTATTCTAGCAATAAATATATAGTAACACAACCTTTTATTATAGCAATTTTTTAAGTTTATAAGCTGGCTATTTGAAATTTGTCCTTATTTTTGGGACTGTAATACCCTGTTAGTGGCTTTGTCCAGGTTTTTTGTGCTAAGGTTGACAGCTATGGCAAGAACTGAATTCACTGAATATGTTTGAGGGCTGTATTCCCTCATTACTGGGTTTGTCCAGGTGTTTTGTGCTAAGAGGTTGACAGCTATGGTGAGAACTGAATTCATTAAATGATAGCCATTTAAGTTTCAGTCTTCCTCTCTTTCACAAAGCAGCTGATTTGGCATAGTGGTATGTTGCTCTTGACTGTTTTGCACAGGGACCTTGGCAGTAAAATGTACGGTGGTAACACAGCATTTTTCTTTCACAAAGCAGGTGATTTGGCATAGTGGTATGTTGTTCTGACTCTTTTGCACAGGGACCTTGGCAATAAAATGTATGGTGGTAACACAGCATTTTATTCTAGCAGCTTTCCAAGATTATACAAGCAATGTTTAATGTGTCCCTGGTTTTTGCCCTTTTGACCCACCCCAATAAATTTGGCTTTTTCCAGACTTCTTGTGCTGCGAAGTTGAGATGCAGTTGAGTATTGAGTAGATTTTACAAGGAGCTGAGAGCTGCAGGGGAAGAGAAGTTTAGTGCTGATTATGCTAAGTCAGCTGACATTGCTAAAAGCACAAAAGGTTGTGTACTTGCTTTTGATGCAGAAGGTTGCTGGTTCTACTCCCATAAGGGGTGAATGCTGCCGTACTGAAAATTAAGATACTAACTATGAGCCTGTTATCAGTTTGCCATCCATTTCCTATTGCAATATTACTAGCTTATTTTTTATGTAATTTAGGCAATTTATTCCTCAGGGGCATCAAACACTTTATTTTTTCGATGAAACCATGAAATATGAAGGTGATTGCTAGCACCAACCTCTTCATTACAGATTTATTTAACGTGGAATTATTTAGATTACTTTTTTACTACTTCAGAGATTGTGCATATTTACTGATAATAGTGGACTGTAGAAGTTTGAGTAGACTTTTATGATGGAAATGTTCTGAAATGGACAGTTTTGTTTCATTGTTTACTGGAAAAATGTTCAAAGTAATAGGAAGGTGTATCAAAGAGCACATGTATGTTTCATATGCAAGGGGCCTATGATTTGAAAACAGCCCAGAATTAATTTTTATCTGCCACGGGTAAAATGTATTTTCTTTGAATGTGGGTTTTAATGTTGTTTCAATGAATGTGAGTTTCAAGGGCAAAGAAGTTTTAATGCCAAGTTTGTTTAGCAGATGTCTTAGTGTTTGTGCTGTAAAATGCAAAATAAAACTTTCAATTGAAGTTCAAATCATCATAGAAGTAAATCAGTATGCACATTAGTGTTTATGGTAAATGGAGTGAAATAGCAAACTAATGGATCATTGGAATGGCTGCAGGGAGGCTCCCTTCGACCATGGTTTTGTGAGGGGGAAGGGTGGCAAACTTAGACAGCCCCAGCTGAACTATACCTCCCAACTGTCCAGATTTTCAAAGAATGAATAGATTTTTTGCTTCTTATTTTTGGTTTGTTCCTCATAAAATTTGTGGTTTTCTGGCAAATCATTTAGGAATTAAGTCACTAAATGATGACACACTAGTTTCAGACTTCATAACCTTCAGAAAAATGCATGCTAAAGTAAGACCTGTTCTATCAACTGTCCCAGTTTATAGAAGAGCATATTTTAGTACTGTTTATATGTTCCCCCAATATATTTGGCCTTGTCCAGATTTATATCCCAGTTTATACAAGAGCAATTTTTAGTACTGTTTATATGTTCCCCCAATATATTTGGCCTTGTCCAGATTTATTGCATTAACAGGTTGAGAGGTACATGCAAATAAATTGCTTTATAGAATTAGGCATAGCCAAACCTCTGAACTGTCCCTGATTGTGACTCAAAATGTTGCTCTTCCCCTAATGATCCCTCCGCAAAATAGCAATTTTGGAAGAAAACATGGAGGGTTTATAATTAAGAAATAACTGTAATAATCAGATTACTTTTATTTCAGAAATGCATGTAGATTATTTTATTTTGTCAGCTGCTGAAGTTAGCAGTACTAATATTAAAGTGTCCCTTCTTTGACAGGTTCCCAGCTGTATTGTGTTGCTATTTTATATTTTTACATCACATTTTTGGTCCATTTTTCATAAAATTGTGTTTTTTTGGCAAATTAGTGACAAATAATTAAAGACTGAAGTTAGAAAATAATGACAGACATTTGAGTTTCAGATTTCATACCATTCAGAAAATTCATACTAATGCAAGACCTCTATTAGCTTTCTAAGAGCAATATTTTAAAAACTGTCCTTATTTTTGGGCCTTTGTCCCATTTCTTTGTATGGCTTTGTCCAGGTTTCTTGCTCTGAGGTTGAGAGGTATGACAAATGTGTCAGGGCCATCACAAGTCAGCCAGAGACATTTCAAACTGGGACATACTTGTTACACCCCACTCCCCCATGTAGTGACTCTGGATGTGTCGAAGCAAGGCAAGGAGTAGTTATGCAGTGTAAATGTGCAGAGAATCCCACACATCCAAGGTAGACACAAGTACTAGAGTGGCTTTTCATCTGTCCTTGATTTTTACAGAATGGTCTGGTTTCTGTCATATTTTTTGTACTGTTGATTTATGCTTATTACTCAAAGTGCATGTTGCTCTGTGTTTAAGTAGCAATACTTTAATGACCATCAGGTAAGCTTGGCTGAGATTGCAAGATGCAAGTAAGCTTTTATAAGCATATTGTTAAATAATTGCTAACATTGAAAGCCTTTCTGTTGCCATGTTTGTTGTCCAAAGACATGCATCTGGAGAATTTCTCCCCGGGCCTCCGCTGAAAACAGGCTCTGTGGAACCTAGTCGGACATTCCCGGTCAACAAATGTTAAATAAATAAATTAAATAAATAAGTAAAATGTAGATAATACTTAACTAGATAATGTATAAGCCTTGGGTATTGAAATGCATATGCCAGTATTTGTAATAAAGGACAGAATTACATTATTTTAAGAGTCTCATTACACTTGGAGACTTCCAGTCATCTCTGCAGGCTTTACCCGTAAACCGAATGCCAATCGCGTGGTCCATAACCTGTACAGTAATCCTTTTAAGCAATGTATCTTGAGCTTATTTCTTGTTTGCTTTTCATTTTTTACTTTGATCATGTTTTCCCCATGAAACAAGTAGATGTCAGGCAGCAAGTCTTTTTTTGGATAACGAACATTTTTACAAGTGGGGGCATCAGAGATTTCTACTTTCAGCATGTTACTTGTTACTTTAATAAAGCTGAATATAAATTATAATTAGAACTGCAGTGCAAGAAGTGGTTTGAGTTGAGTGCTGCTTGTTTTTCTTATACTTGATTTTGACTGGCATTCCATTAATGTATTTAAAAAAAAAGTAATTTATTTTTTCATGCCTCACAACCTTTCTTGTTTCCATCTAGATATTAAGCTGCCATGCAGCCAATGCATTGAAATATTTTTATTCTTCTACACTTCATTTTGTCTTGATTGGACTCTCATAATGATGGTTTGGCACCCAGTGCAGTATATTTAGTTTTTGTGGTTTGTTACTACAGGTGTGTGTGTGTGGTAGGGAATACCTCAGGCTTGAAACCTGCACCTTGTATGCAGGTGTTAAAGACCTGAATTCCCTACCCACCACCATTTGTAAAAAAAAAACTGCAGATTTTTGCCTCATATTTGATCTGATCTGTTCCTCATAATATCTGTGGTTTGTAAATGTTGCAATGCTTGATATCTGATGGTGCAGTGGTAGCACTGTTGCCTCACAGCTGCAGGTTTTCAGATTTGCTTCTTGGCTGGGGTGCCTTCTTTGTGGGGTCTTTATCTTCTCCCTGTGTTTGTGTGGGTTTGCTTTTGTGTCATCCCATGTTACAAAGACATGTCTGCATTATTTCTTCCTGGGCCTCTGCTGAATTTTTTTTTTTGTTCCAAGTTAGACTGTCCTGATTAACAAATGTTAAATAAAATTGACAGGCATTTGAATTTCAGACTTCAGGTTTCTGAATGTTTAAGTCCTTGCATATTTGATGGTGCAGTGGTAGTATTGTTGCCTCACAGCTATAGGTTTTATGGTTTGATTCTTGGTTGGGGTGCCTTCTGTGTGGAGTCTGCATCTCCTCCCTGTGTTTGTGTGGATTTGCTCTGGTGCCCTGTCATTTTACAAAGACGTGTCTGCAGTATTTCTCCCTGGGTCTCTGCTGAAAATTGTTTTAATTCTGTCAGCAGTAAAATTGACAGGCATTTGAATTTCAGACTTCATGTTCTTCAGAAAATACATAGTAACACAACCTTAACACAACCTTTTATTCTAGCAATTTTCTAAGTTTATAAGATGAATATTTGAAATTTGTCCCTATTTTTGGGACTGTATTCCCCCATTATTGGCTTCGTCCAGGTTTTTTGTGCTAAGGTTGACAGCTATGGCAAGAACTGAATTCACTGAATGTTTGAGGGCTGTATTCCCTCATTACTGGGTTTGTCCAGGTGTTTTGTACTAAGAGGTTGACAGCTATGGTGAAAACTGAATTCACTAAATGAGCGCAATTTAAGTTTCAGTCTTCCTCTTTTACAAAGCAGCTGATTTGGCGTAGTGGTATGTTGCTCTGACTGTTCTGCACAGGGAGCTTGGCAGTAAAATGTATGGTTCTAGCAACTTTCCAAGATTATACAAGCAATGTTTGTGTCCCTGTTTTTTGGCCTTTTGAACCCCCAATACATTTTGTTTTTCCAGTTTTCTTGTGCTGCGAAGTTGAGTATTGAGTAGATTTTACAAGGAGCTGAAAGCTGCAGGGGAACAGAAGTTTAGTGTTGCTTAAGTGAAGTTGGTTTGCCTTGTTAATAGCATGACAGGTTGTATACTTGCTTTTGATGCAGAAGGCTGTGGGTTCTACTCCCACAAGGGGTGGATGCTGCCGTACTGAGAATGTTCTCCTTGGTGAAGATACTAACTATAAGTCTGTTATCAGTTTGCCATCCATTTTCTCTTGCAATATTACTAGCTTATCATTTTTTAATGTAATATAGGCAATTTATTCCTGAGGAGCAACAGACACTTTATTTTTCGATGAAACCATGAAATATAAAGGTGTTTGCTAGCAGCAACCTCTTCATTAGTTACAGATTTCTTTAATGTGGAATTATTTAGATGACTTTTACTTCTTCAGAGATAGTGCATATTTACTGATAATGGACTGTAGAATTGTGCATATTTACTGATAATGGTGGACTGTAGAATTTTGCATATTTACTGATAATGGCGGACTGTAGAATTGTGCATATTTACTGATAATGGTGGACTGTAGAATTGTGCATATTTACTGATAATGGTGGACTGTAGAATGATGGACTGTAGAATTGTGCATATTTGCTGATAATGCTGGACTGTGGAAGTCTGAGTAGACTTTTATGATAAATGTTCTGAACTGGACAGTTTTGTCATTATGGGTGCATGCGTTTTGTTTCATTGCTTACTTGAAAAATGTTCAAAACAAATTTAAAACGCCCTCTAACAACTGTAATATATTGTACAAGGAATATAATTTAGTACAATGAGGAATGTGCATCAAAGAGCACATGTATGTTTTATATGCAAGGCGCCTATGATTTGAAAACACCCCAAAATTAATCTTTATCTACCACTGGCAAAATGTATTTTCTTTGAATGTGGGTTTCAATGCTGTTTCAATGAATGTGAGTTTCAAGGGCAGAGAAGTTTTAATGCTAAGTTTTCATTGTGAGACTGCATTGCTTTGTTTAGGAGATGACTTAGTGTTTGTGCTGTAAAATGCAAAATAAAACTTTCAAATGAAGTCCAACTTATCATAGAAGTAAAGCAGTATGCACATTAGTGTTTATGGTAAATGGAGTGAAATAGCCAAGTAATGGTTCATTGGAATGGCTGCAGAGGCTCCATTCAACCATGATTTTGTCAGGGGGGATGGGCAGCAAACTCAGACAGGCCCAGCTGAACTATACCTCCCAACTGTCCAGATTTTCAAAGAATGAATAGATTTTTGCTTCTTATTTTTGGTTTGTTCTTCATAAAATTTGTAGTTTTCTGGCAAATCATTTAGAAATTAAGGCACTAAATAATGATACACTGAGTTTCAGACTTCATAACCTTCAGAAAAATGCATGCTAAAGTAAGAACTGTTATTCTATCAACTGTCTCAATTTATACAAGAGCAATTTTTAGTACTGTTTATATGTTCCCCCAATATATTTGGCCTTGTTCAGATTTACTGCATTAACAGGTTGAGAGGTACATGCAAATAAATTGCTTTATAGAATTAGGCATAGCCAACCTCTCAACTGTCCCTGATTTTGGCTCAAAATGTTGCTCTTCTCCCTAATAATCCCTCCGCAAAATTGCAATTTTGGAAGAAAACATGGAGGGTTTACAATTAAGAAATAACTGTAATAATCAAAGTTATAGATTACTTGAAATGTATGTAGATTATTTTATTTTGTCAGCTGCTCAAGTTAGCAGTACTAATATTAAAGTGTCCCTTCTTTGGCAGGTTCCCAGCAGTATTGTGTGGCTATTTTATATTTTTGCATCATATTTGGTCCATTTTTCATAAAATTGTGTTTTTTGGCAAATTAGTGACAAATCACTAAAGACTGAAGTTAGAAAATAATGACAGACATTTGAGTTTCAGATTTTATACCCTTCAGAAAAGTCATACTAATGCAAGACCTATTCTATTATCTTTCTAAGTTTATTAGAGCAATATTTAAAAATTGTCCTTATTTTTGGGCGTTTGTCCCACTTCTGTGTATGGCTTTGTCCAGATTTCTTGCTCTGAGGTTGAGAGATATGACAAATGTGTCAGGGCCATCACAGTCAGCCAGAGACATTTCAAACTGGGACATACTTGTTGCACCCCACTCCACCATGTAGTGACTCTGGATGTGTCGAAGCAAGGCAAGGAGTAGTTATGCAGTGTAAATGTGCAGAGAATCCCACACATCCAAGGTAGACACAAGTACTAGAGTGGCTTTTCATCTGTCCTTGATTTTTACAGAATGGTCTGGTTTCTGTCATATTTTTGTACTGTTGATTTATGCTTATTACTCAAAGTGCATGTTGCTCTGTGTTTAAGTAGCAATACTTTAATGACCATCAGGTAAGCTTGGCTGAGATTGCAAGATGCAAGTAAGCTTTTATAAGCATATTGTTAAATAATTGCCAACATTGAAAGCCTTTCTGTTGCCATGTTTGTTGTCCAAAGACATGCATCTGGAGAATTTCTCCCCAGGCCTCCGCTGAAAACAGGCTCTGTGGAACCTAGTCGGACATTCCCGGTCAACAAATGTTAAATAAATAAATAAATTAAATAAATAAATAAAATGTAGATAATACTTAACTAGATAATGTATAAGCCTTGGGTATTGAAATGCATATGCCAGTATTTGTAATAAAGGACAGAATTACATTATTTTAAGAGACTCATTACACTTGGAGACTTCCAGTCATCTCTGCAGGCTTTACCCGTAAACCGAATGCCAATCGCGTGGTCCATAACCTGTACAGTAATCCTTTTAAGCAATGTATCTTGAGCTTATTTCTTGTTTGCTTTTCATTTTTTACTTTGATCATGTTTTCCGCATGAAACAAGTAGATGTCAGGCAGCAGGTCTTTTTTGGATAAGGAACATTTTTACAAGTGGGGACATCAGAGATTTCTACTTTCAGCATGTTACTTGTTACTTTAATAAAGCTGAATATAAATTATAATTAGAACTGCAGTGCAAGAAGTGGTTTGAGTTGAGTGCTGCTTGTTTTTCTTATACTTGATTTTGACTGGCATTCCATTAATGTATTTAAAAAAAAAGTAATTATTTTTTCATGCCTCACAACCTTTTTTGTTTCCATCTAGATATTAAGCTGCCATGCAGCCAATGCATTGAAATATTTTTATTCTTCTACACTTCATTTTGTCTTGATTGGGCTCTCATAATGACGGTTTGGCACCCAGTGCAGTATATTTAGTTTTTGTGGTTTGTTACTACAGGTGTGTGTGTGTGGTAGGGAATACCTCAGGCTTGAAACCTGCACCTTGTATGCAGGTGTTAAAGACCTGAATTCCCTACCCACCACCATTTGTAAAAAAAAAACTGCAGATTTTTGCCTCATATTTGATCTGATTTGTTCCTCATAATATCTGTGGTTTGTAAATGTTGCAATGCTTGATGTTTGATGGTGCAGTGGTAGCACTGTTGCCTCACAGCTGCAGGTTTTCAGATTTGCTTCTTGGCTGGGGTGCCTTCTTTGTGGGGTCTTTATCTTCTCCCTGTGTTTGTGTGGGTTTGCTTTTGTGTTCTCCCATGTTACAAAGACATGTCTGCATTATTTCTTCCTGGGCCTCTGCTGAAATTTTTTTTTTGTTCCAAGTTAGACTGTCCTGATTAACAAATGTTAAATAAAATTGACAGGCATTTGAATTTCAGACTTCAGGTTTCTGAATGTTTAAGTCCTTGCATATTTGATGGTGCAGTGGTAGTATTGTTGCCTCACAGCTATAGGTTTTATGGTTTGATTCTTGGTTGGGGTGCCTTCTGTGTGGAGTCTGCATCTCCTCCCTGTGTTTGTGTGGATTTGCTCTGGTGCCCTGTCATTTTACAAAGACGTGTCTGCAGTATTTCTCCCTGGGTCTCTGCTGAAAATTGTTTTAATTCTGTCAGCAGTAAAATTGACAGGCATTTGAATTTCAGACTTCATGTTCTTCAGAAAATACATAGTAACACAACCTTAACACAACCTTTTATTCTAGCAATTTTCTAAGTTTATAAGATGAATATTTGAAATTTGTCCCTATTTTTGGGACTGTATTCCCCCATTATTGGCTTCGTCCAGGTTTTTTGTGCTAAGGTTGACAGCTATGGCAAGAACTGAATTCACTGAATGTTTGAGGGCTGTATTCCCTCATTACTGGGTTTGTCCAGGTGTTTTGTACTAAGAGGTTGACAGCTATGGTGAAAACTGAATTCACTAAATGAGCGCAATTTAAGTTTCAGTCTTCCTCTTTTACAAAGCAGCTGATTTGGCGTAGTGGTATGTTGCTCTGACTGTTCTGCACAGGGAGCTTGGCAGTAAAATGTATGGTTCTAGCAACTTTCCAAGATTATACAAGCAATGTTTGTGTCCCTGTTTTTTGGGCTTTTGACCCCCCCCCCAATACATTTTGTTTTTTTCCAGTTTTCTTGTGCTGCGAAGTTGAGTATTGAGTAGATTTTACAAGGAGCTGAGAGCTGCAGGGGAACAGAAGTTTAGTGTTGCTTAAGTGAAGTTGGTTTGCCTTGTTAATAGCATGACAGGTTGTATACTTGCTTTTGATGCAGAAGGCTGTGGGTTCTACTCCCACAAGGGGTGGATGCTGCCGTACTGAGAATGTTCTCCTTGGTGAAGATACTAACTATAAGTCTGTTATCAGTTTGCCATCCATTTTCTCTTGCAATATTACTAGCTTATCATTTTTTTTAATGTAATATAGGCAATTTATTCCTGAGGGGCAACAGACACTTTATTTTTCGATGAAACCATGAAATATAAAGGTGTTTGCTAGCAGCAACCTCTTCATTAGTTACAGATTTCTTTAATGTGGAATTATTTAGATGACTTTTACTTCTTCAGAGATAGTGCATATTTACTGATAATGGACTGTAGAATTGTGCATATTTACTGATAATGGTGGACTGTAGAATTTTGCATACTTACTGATAATGGCGGACTGTAGAATTGTGCATATTTACTGATAATGGTGGACTGTAGAATTGTGCATATTTACTGATAATGGTGGACTATAGAATGATGGACTGTAGAATTGTGCATATTTGCTGATAATGCTGGACTGTGGAAGTCTGAGTAGACTTTTATGATAAATGTTCTGAACTGGACAGTTTTGTCATTATGGGTGCATGCGTTTTGTTTCATTGCTTACTGGAAAAATGTTCAAAACAAATTTAAAACGCCCTCTAACAACTGTAATATATTGTACAAGGAATATAATTTAGTACAATGAGGAATGTGTATCAAAGAGCACATGTATGTTTTATATGCAAGGGGCCTATGATTTGAAAACACCCTAAAATTAATCTTTATCTGCCACTGGCAAAATGTATTTTCTTTGAATGTGGGTTTCAATGCTGTTTCAATGAATGTGAGTTTCAAGGGCAGAGAAGTTTTAATGCTAAGTTTTCATTGTGAGACTGCATTGCTTTGTTTAGTAGATGACTTAGTGTTTGTGCTGTAAAATACAAAATAAAACTTTCAAATGAAGTCCAACTCATCATAGAAGTAAAGCAGTATGCACATTAGTGTTTATGGTAAATGGAGTGAAATAGCCAAGTAATGGTTCATTGGAATGGCTGCAGAGGCTCCATTCAACCATGATTTTGTCAGGGGGGATGGGCAGCAAACTCAGACAGGCCCAGCTGAACTATACCTCCCAACTGTCCAGATTTTCAAAGAATGAATAGATTTTTGCTTCTTATTTTTGGTTTGTTCTTCATAAAATTTGTAGTTTTCTGGCAAATCATTTAGAAATTAAGTCACTAAATAATGATACACTGAGTTTCAGACTTCATAACCTTCAGAAAAATGCATGCTAAAGTAAGAACTGTTATTCTATCAACTGTCTCAATTTATACAAGAGCAATTTTTAGTACTGTTTATATGTTCCCCCAATATATTTGGCCTTGTTCAGATTTACTGCATTAACAGGTTGAGAGGTACATGCAAATAAATTGCTTTATAGAATTAGGCATAGCCAACCTCTCAACTGTCCCTGATTTTGGCTCAAAATGTTGCTCTTCTCCCTAATAATCCCTCCGCAAAATAGCAATTTTGGAAGAAAACATGGAGGGTTTACAATTAAGAAATAACTGTAATAATCAAAGTTATAGATTACTTGAAATGTATGTAGATTCTTTTATTTTGTCGGCTGCTCAAGTTAGCAGTACTAATATTAAAGTGTCCCTTCTTTGGCAGGTTCCCAGCTGTATTGTGTGGCTATTTTATATTTTTGCATCATTTTTGGTCCATTTTTCATAAAATTGTGTTTTTTGGCAAATTAGTGACAAATCACTAAAGACTGAAGTTAGAAAATAATGACAGACATTTGAGTTTCAGATTTTATACCCTTCAGAAAAGTCATACTAATGCAAGACCTATTCTATTATCTTTCTAAGTTTATTAGAGCAATATTTAAAAATTGTCCTTATTTTTGGGCGTTTGTCCCACTTCTGTGTATGGCTTTGTCCAGATTTCTTGCTCTGAGGTTGAGAGGTATGACAAATGTGTCAGGGCCATCACAGTCAGCCAGAGACATTTCAAATTGTGACATACTTGTTGCACCCCACTCCACCATGTAGTGACTCTGGATGTGTCGAAGCAAGGCAAGGAGTAGTTATGCAGTGTAAATGTGCAGAGAATCCCACACATCCAAGGTAGACACAAGTACTAGAGTGGCTTTTCATCTGTCCTTGATTTTTACAGAATGGTCTGGTTTCTGTCATATTTTTTGTACTGTTGATTTATGCTTATTACTCAAAGTGCATGTTGCTCTGTGTTTAAGTAGCAATACTTTAATGACCATCAGGTAAGCTTGGCTGAGATTGCAAGATGCAAGTAAGCTTTTATAAGCATATTGTTAAATAATTGCCAACACTGAAAGCCTTTCTGTTGCCATGTTTGTTGTCCAAAGACATGCATCTGGAGAATTTCTCCCCGGGCCTCCACTGAAAACAGGCTCTGTGGAACCTAGTCGGACATTCCCGGTCAACAAATGTTAAATAAATAAATAAAATAAATAAATAAAATGTAGATAATACTTAACTAGATAATGTATAAGCCTTGGGTATTGAAATGCATATGCCAGTATTTGTAATAAAGGACAGAAATACATTATTTTAAGAGTCTCATTACACTTGGAGACTTCCAGTCATCTCTGCAGGCTTTACCCGTAAACCGAATGTCAATCGCGTGGTCCATAACCTGTACAGTAATCCTTTTAAGCAATGTATCTTGAGTTTATTTCTTGTTTGCTTTTCATTTTTTACTTTGATCATGTTTTCCCCATGAAACAAGTAGATGTCAGGCAGCAGGTCTTTTTTTGGATAAGGAACATTTTTACAAGTGGGGGCATCAGAGATTTCTACTTTCAGCATGTTACTTGTTACTTTAATAAAGCTGAATATAAATTATAATTAGAACTGCAGTGCAAGAAGTGGTTTGAGTTGAGTGCTGCTTGTTTTTCTTATACTTGATTTTGACTGGCATTCCATTAATGTATTTAAAAAAGTAATTTATTTTTTCATGCCTCACAACCTTTTTTGTTTCCATCTAGATATTAAGCTGCCATGCAGCCAATGCATTGAAATATTTTTATTCTTCTACACTTCATTTTGTCTTGATTGGGCTCTCATAATGACGGTTTGGCACCCAGTGCAGTATATTTAGTTTTTGTGGTTTGTTACTACAGGTGTGTGTGTGTGGTAGGGAATACCTCAGGCTTGAAACCTGCACCTTGTATGCAGGTGTTAAAGACCTGAATTCCCTACCCACCACCATTTGTAAAAAAAAACTGCAGATTTTTGCCTCATATTTGATCTGATCTGTTCCTCATAATATCTGTGGTTTGTAAATGTTGCAATGCTTGATATTTGATGGTGCAGTGGTAGCACTGTTGCCTCACAGCTGCAGGTTTTCAGATTTGCTTCTTGGCTGGGGTGCCTTCTTTGTGGGGTCTTTATCTTCTCCCTGTGTTTGTGTGGGTTTGCATTTGTGTCCTCCCATGTTACAAAGACATGTCTGCATTATTTCTTCCTGGGCCTCTGCTGAAATTTTTTTTTTGTTCCAAGTTAGACTGTCCTGATTAACAAATGTTAAATAAAATTGACAGGCATTTGAATTTCAGACTTCAGGTTTCTGAATGTTTAAGTCCTTGCATATTTGATGGTGCAGTGGTAGTATTGTTGCCTCACAGCTATAGGTTTTATGGTTTGATTCTTGGTTGGGGTGCCTTCTGTGTGGAGTCTGCATCTCCTCCTGTGTTTGTGTGGATTTGCTCTGGTGCCCTGTCATTTTACAAAGACGTGTCTGCAGTATTTCTCCCTGGGTCTCTGCTGAAAATTGTTTTAATTCTGTCAGCAGTAAAATTGACAGGCATTTGAATTTCAGACTTCATGTTCTTCAGAAAATACATAGTAACACAACCTTAACACAACCTTTTATTCTAGCAATTTTCTAAGTTTATAAGATGAATATTTGAAATTTGTCCCTATTTTTGGGACTGTATTCCCCCATTATTGGCTTCGTCCAGGTTTTTTGTGCTAAGGTTGACAGCTATGGCAAGAACTGAATTCACTGAATGTTTGAGGGCTGTATTCCCTCATTACTGGGTTTGTCCAGGTGTTTTGTACTAAGAGGTTGACAGCTATGGTGAAAACTGAATTCACTAAATGAGCGCAATTTAAGTTTCAGTCTTCCTCTTTTACAAAGCAGCTGATTTGGCGTAGTGGTATGTTGCTCTGACTGTTCTGCACAGGAGCTTGGCAGTAAAATGTATGGTTCTAGCAACTTTCCAAGATTATACAAGCAATGTTTGTGTCCCTGTTTTTTGGGCTTTTGACCCCCCCCCAATACATTTTGTTTTTTTCCAGTTTTCTTGTGCTGCGAAGTTGAGTATTGAGTAGATTTTACAAGGAGCTGTGAGCTGCAGGGGAACAGAAGTTTAGTGTTGCTTAAGTGAAGTTGGTTTGCCTTGTTAATAGCATGACAGGTTGTATACTTGCTTTTGATGCAGAAGGCTGTGGGTTCTACTCCCACAAGGGGTGGATGCTGCCGTACTGAGAATGTTCTCCTTGGTGAAGATACTAACTATAAGTCTGTTATCAGTTTGCCATCCATTTTCTCTTGCAATATTACTAGCTTATCATTTTTTTTAATGTAATATAGGCAATTTATTCCTGAGGGGCAACAGACACTTTATTTTTCGATGAAACCATGAAATATAAAGGTGTTTGCTAGCAGCAACCTCTTCATTAGTTACAGATTTCTTTAATGTGGAATTATTTAGATGACTTTTACTTCTTCAGAGATAGTGCATATTTACTGATAATGGACTGTAGAATTGTGCATATTTACTGATAATGGTGGACTGTAGAATTTTGCATATTTACTGATAATGGCGGACTGTAGAATTGTGCATATTTACTGATAATGGTGGACTGTAGAATTGTGCATATTTACTGATAATGGTGGACTGTAGAATGATGGACTGTAGAATTGTGCATATTTGCTGATAATGCTGGACTGTGGAAGTCTGAGTAGACTTTTATGATAAATGTTCTGAACTGGACAGTTTTGTCATTATGGGTGCATGCGTTTTGTTTCATTGCTTACTGGAAAAATGTTCAAACAAATTTAAAACGCCCTCTAACAACTGTAATATATTGTACAAGGAATATAATTTAGTACAATGAGGAATGTGTATCAAAGAGCACATGTATGTTTTATATGCAAGGGGCCTATGATTTGAAAACACCCCAAAATTAATCTTTATCTGCCCCTGGCAAAATGTATTTTCTTTGAATGTGGGTTTCAATGCTGTTTCAATGAATGTGAGTTTCAAGGGAAGAGAAGTTTTAATGCTAAGTTTTCATTGTGAGACTGCATTGCTTTGTTTAGTAGATGACTTAGTGTTTGTGCTGTAAAATACAAAATAAAACTTTCAAATGAAGTCCAACTCATCATAGAAGTAAAGCAGTATGCACATTAGTGTTTATGGTAAATGGAGTGAAATAGCCAAGTAATGGTTCATTGGAATGGCTGCAGAGGCTCCATTCAACCATGATTTTGTCAGGGGGGATGGGCAGCAAACTCAGACAGGCCCAGCTGAACTATACCTCCCAACTGTCCAGATTTTCAAAGAATGAATAGATTTTTGCTTCTTATTTTTGGTTTGTTCTTCATAAAATTTTTAGTTTTCTGGCAAATCATTTAGAAATTAAGTCACTAAATAATGATACACTGAGTTTCAGACTTCATAACCTTCAGAAAAATGCATGCTAAAGTAAGAACTGTTATTCTATCAACTGTCTCAATTTATACAAGAGCAATTTTTAGTACTGTTTATATGTTCCCCCAATGTATTTGGCCTTGTTCAGATTTACTGCATTAACAGGTTGAGAGGCACATGCAAATAAATTGCTTTATAGAATTAGGCATAGCCAACCTCTCAACTGTCCCTGATTTTGGCTCAAAATGTTGCTCTTCTCCCTAATAATCCCTCCGCAAAATAGCAATTTTGGAAGAAAACATGGAGGGTTTACAATTAAGAAATAACTGTAATAATCAAAGTTATAGATTACTTGAAATGTATGTAGATTCTTTTATTTTGTCAGCTGCTCAAGTTAGCAGTACTAATATTAAAGTGTCCCTTCTTTGGCAGGTTCCCAGCTGTATTGTGTGGCTATTTTATATTTTTGCATCATATTTGGTCCATTTTTCATAAAATTGTGTTTTTTGGCAAATTAGTGACAAATCCCTAAAGACTGAAGTTAGAAAATAATGACAGACATTTGAGTTTCAGATTTTATACCCTTCAGAAAAGTCATACTAATGCAAGACCTATTCTATTATCTTTCTAAGTTTATTAGAGCAATATTTAAAAATTGTCCTTATTTTTGGGCGTTTGTCCCACTTCTGTGTATGGCTTTGTCCAGATTTCTTGCTCTGAGGTTGAGAGGTATGACAAATGTGTCAGGGCCATCACAGTCAGCCAGAGACATTTCAAATTGTGACATACTTGTTGCACCCCACTCCACCATGTAGTGACTCTGGATGTGTCCAAGCAAGGCAAGGAGTAGTTATTTAGTGTAAATGTGCAGTGTGTCCCCCCCCCTCATCCAAGGTAGACACAAGTACTACAGTGGCTTTTCATCTGTCCTTGATTTTGCTAAAAGGTCTGGTTTCTGTCATATTTTTGTACTGTTGATTTATGCTTATTACTCAAAGTGCCTGTTGCTCTGTGTTTAAGTAGCAATGCTTTAATGACCATAAGGTAAGCTTGTCTGAGATCGTAACATGCAAGTAAGCTTTAATAAGCATACTGTTAAAGAATTGCCAACATTGAAAGCCTTTCTGTTGTTGCCATGCAGAGAATACTTGACTAGATAATGTATAAGCCTTGGGTATTAAAGGACAGGATTCCATTATTTTAAAAAGCTCATTACACTTGTTGGAGACTTCCAGTCATCTCTACAGACTTTACCCGTAAACAAAACAGAATGCCAATCATGTGTGGTCCATAACCTGTACAGTAATCCTTTAAGCAATGTATCTTGAGCTTGTTTCTTGTTTGCTTTTCATTTTTTACTTACATGTTTTCTCCATGAAACAAGTAGATAGTTGTTAGGCAGCAGGCCTTTTTTGGATAAGAAACATTTTTACAATTGGGGGCATCACAGAAATGTCTACTTTCAGCATGTTACTTGGTACTTTAATAAAGCTGAATATAAATTATAATTAGAACTGCAGTGCAAGGAGAAGTGGTTTGAGTTGAGTGCTTCTGGTTTTTCTTGTACTTAATTTTGACTGGCATTCCAGTAATGTATTTAAAAAGTAATTTATTTTTTCATGCGTCACAACCTTTTGTTTCCATCTAGATATTAAGTAAGCTGTCATGCAGCCAATGCATTGAAATATTTTTATTCTTCTACACTTATTTTTGTCTTGATTGGACTATCATAATGATGGTTTGCCACCCAGGGCAGCGTATTTAATTAAAGTTAGTTTTTGTGGTTTTGAGAAAAGCTCCTCCCCTTTCTAGTTGGCCACACCCCGTCCCATTGACCCCACCCATTCAACTGTCTCCTGCAGCCCCCCTTTGATTTGAAGTCACCAGCCGCCACTGTTGCTGTGACAATACTTGGTGAAGCTGCTGCTGCCCTTTGTAACTTGGTTGGACTAATTTTCTTGTCAAAAAGAAACAGAAAAATAAGCATACATCTACTCCTTCTCAAAATTTTTTTGGATAGGAATAGTTTGCAGGGTCTGGTTCAGGGTTTTTCAGGCTATTGATCTTTCTTGTAAAGTAGATTCTCATAAAAGAAAGGGAGATTTCTCTTTCCCTGAAGAGATTTGCGATTCTGAATCTGAACAAGAAGATGCAGGGATGGATACATTTTTTCCTCAAATTTCTGATCCAGACTCAGAAGACAGCTCAGTGTCTGATTCTCCCTGTGGGGGTTCTCTTTCTCTGAGACTATTGCTAGAGTGTGCCAGTGTTTTCATTTGAGGTTTCTGAGTACCTAAAAAATGCAATGAGTTGTTACAGAAGGATTTTCCATAGCCCACACCCATTCCTCCTGTTCTGTCTGCTTTACAGGAGAATGTGATACTGTCTGCAATTTTCCCGATAGTCAACCAGTGCCCCTAAAAATGCAATTTTCCTGATTATCAGCCAGTGCCCCTATAGCTTTAGTTGATCCCACTGCTGCTAAGCAGTTCATTATTTCCCATTCTACTCTTTCTGATAAGGATGGGAAATTATTGATATGTATGATAATAAAGTGTATACTTCTGCAACTTTGATTTTCAGAATTTTGAATTGTCAGACTTGTATGAAAGTATGATGCTGAACATTTTAAACAAATGAGAGGAGTAGCTATGGGGCCACCTGTGGCTGCATTTTTGCTTATTCTGTATTACTCTGGTGGGAAAAAGAAGTGGTCTTTAAGATGAAACATTATGAGAGATGCTGGTCATATTTCAGATATCTGGATGATATTTTTTTTTTAATTTGAAGAGTGGATTCCCTCTAGTTCTATAAGTTTATTATGGAATTGGAAATTGAATTGGAAAAGACCACCTTTTATTAAAGAGTTGCATCCACCATTAATGTTCAACAAACCCATTATCTTGATGTGAACATTATTAATGGGCATAATAATAATTTTGAGACAGAAAGCTGACAGTCAGTAACTCTTTTGTTCATTATAACAGTAGTCATCCCAAGCATCATAAGAGAGGTTATTAAAGAATCAATGTATTAGAATCTCCAAATTAACATTGAGGGATAACTGGTGCAAGAAAGTTAAAGGTTTTGTTTTGTGAGAGGGATTACCCCGAGAATTTAGTTTATGAGAATATTGGTAAAGTGCTCCTATTGAGAAAAGATAGATATTGACCTATTTATACATATAGGCATGGAACATATAATAAATAAACATAAATTTACAGGTCCTGATGTATTGTACAATTCACCAAACAGATTTTTCAGCCATATAGTTTTACACTATTCTTTAGACACCAAGGACATAAAAAACAGTGTGCAAAAAATTGGAACATTTTTAAATGGCATTGGTGGTTTCCATATTAAATTGTTGGAATTTCCCAATTTTACATATAAAAACAGGATAAATATCAAAAGTATTTTGGAAAGACCCATAAGACCCAATGTAAACAATTGTCTTATAGTACATTTAGATGTGGTAACTGTAAGCAGTGTTCATTTATTGACACTGATAAAGATGGTGGGGCTTTGAATATTATAAATAAATGGAAGAAGCCTGTTAGATACAACTGTAAATCAGATTAGATCATGTATTTAGCAAGATGCTGTTCCTGCACAGCTTTTTATATAGGGAAAACTGATAAAGCTTTGAAAAGAAGAATTTATTAACACAATTGTATCATCCACAGAAATGATGACAAGAGTGCACTGGCATACATTCTTTAGTTTGTGACAATGTTACTACATTTAATTTTTCAGTTTTGGAGAAAATCAATTTTATGATCGTTGGTGGTGATTGGAAGAACAACCTATTACATAGGGAAATTATTTGGCAGGTTTGAATGGCTGCATCAGCCCCACCAGGACTTAATGCTTCTGTATCTATAACTAGTGAATTAAAAAGATGTGCTTTGAATGCGTAAATATTAATTTCATATTCATTTCTTTGGGTGGACAATATTTTTATATTTATTTATTTTTATATTTATTTTGTAAGACATTTTGGTATGTCTGTGACTTTAACATTTCAATAGTAACTTTTTTAGGGCATAATGGAATGCTATTTAAATGAAAGATTGTAAACATCAAGCACAGTTCTGATGAAGTCCTGTATGTGGAAGGGATGAAAGCAATTAATTGGCTTGATACACTTGTTTTTACCAACATTTCTATATTAAAGTTGGATTTTGCTATTTTCATGAGCTATGAGTTGGTCATTTTTGAAGGTTTGTGTGGATTTTTATAACAGGTAGTGATGGATTCTTGCCTGACTTGTCCGAAGTCAAAAGTATGAGAAATGTTTATTTGCAGTTTCATCTTGTGAGGAAAATCTGATTTTCTGATTACTAAATGTAATTTAGTTTCTTCTATTGCACAGGTCATTACTCATTGTTTGTAGTATGTGTATAACTCTGTTGATATGTCTTCCAGGGCTATGGCCACTGGTACTCTTTTAAGGAGGTTTGCATGGCTGCATTCTCAGAATCTGCCAGATGATGTTAAAAATGAGATTTTAAATTCTCCCTTGGATAGAGATTTAATGTTTGGCCCCACTGCTGCAGAGGTGATCAAAAAGTGTGATGCAAGGGGTAAGCTGATCCACGGACTCTATAGGATGTTTCTGCCCTCCTTTTTCAAATTGTCCAAGGGCTTTTCTTCCTCCTCATCCACTTTTGGCAAAAAAAAAAACAGAATAAACAGGCTCAACAGTATTCAGGTAAACAGACATTTAAGAAGTGGCAAGCAGGTTCCGAAAAGAGTCTCAAACCTCTTAAAACCAACAACACTCCAACAAGTCTGAATGACTATTCAGAATACCTTGTGAATACATCCCACTCTAATCTTTTTTTTCTTTTGGGAAGTCTGAATCTCCACTGCATTCTTTGAAAACAGTTGGTTTCAGAAAAATTGTTCTGAATATTATTCATCAAGGTTACAGACAGTGGGAGGAAATTTCTCCTTTCTAGGAAGTCATTCCACATCATCTAGATCACACTCTTTTGTTCCATCTTTCAGGCTGCCCTTATGGGCCATGTGGGCCCCAGCTTACTCAAAGAATTGTGGGGGAGGAAGGAGAAGCAGGTAGACTCTGAGTTTAACAAGGGCACTTGGAGAGCCAGAATGACTGAAACAGGGAGGAGGGAAATAAATTTATATTTGACTATAAATGGAGGATGCATAAGGGAAAGATATGTGATTTATAGAGGTATAAATTATTTATTGCTCAGCAGGGATACACTACACTGTATAGTGGTGATGTTTGATCTATTGAAAAGGAATTAAAGTGGTGTTATGAAACTACAGTGTAGCAGTTGATGCAGATAAAATTCAGGAAATGTGTGAAATCTGATGAAATATTGCAATTCAGCATTACTAATAAGAAGAAAGATGTATTTGTGGTTTGTTAATAGATTACGTTGAGAATGTTAGTGAAATTCTTGTTGTAATGCACTATGTAAAGTTATATTTCAACAGGAAATGAGGCAGAGAAGAGAGTGTAAATAGAGTTGTACAATTAGATTCTTGAAACTAGAAGTTAAATGTTCATGAATCAGAGAAATCACTAATAATATCAGAATTAAAAATGGCTTTTAAGGTGAATGTAATGTTTCTTTTGGATGATGATGGAATTACTTATTTTTAGTATAAGCAACTGGAATCTAGGCAGAATGAAAAAATCATTGTGTGTCTGTGAGTGTGGATGAAGTTTTATGCAATTCGTGTTATAGTTCTGTACTGAAATTTATGTGGAAAGGAATAATGAAGTATATATAGATACATTTGAAGCCAATATCTCTGTTATATTATTATTAAGTTGATTATATTCTGATTGCAAACAGATAGCCTTTACGATACAGAATACAATGCAAGTTAGACATAAAATCTGTTGCCAGAATACAATGAGGTATATGAGTTTCAGTATATAGTAGAAAATTAAAGTCTCTATGAAACAATTTATTCTGCAAAGGATGTAAGATTGTTATGGAAATTAAATCATGTAGAACAATATGATGTGGAATCTCATAACATCACCATTATCAATATCAACCTCTTTTTATCCATTTTCCACATGGGCTAGAGGAGTCACATCAATTGTCAGCATCTCTCAACTAAATGCCACTCTCCTACATTTTTTAAATTCATGCCTTACTGTTGAAGCCATCCTCTGTGGCAAACAAATTTAATTAAAAGTCAGATGGCAAAGCTTACACAACTGGTCTGAAATGATAGCAATTTTATGGCAGAGAAGGAAAAATTAAAGTCAATGTTTTTGGAGACAAATTACCCAGTGGTATTGATCAACAACATTTCAAAAGAAATTACTTTGGGGAGGCAGTCTAGATATTTGCCAATTATTTTTTAATACTTCCGCGGTGGTGCAGCGGTAGCATTGTTGCCTCACAGCAAGAGGTTCTCCCATTCGATTCTCGGCTTGGGTTGGGAGTGCCTTCTGTATGGAGTCTGCATGTCCTCCCCGTGTTCGAAAGACATGCGTTGAATGGGTGTGCCTTCGTTGAAGGTTGGGCATCAGGCTGGCAACTCAACACCATAAAACCCAACTGCCAATCATTAGCGGACCGGAGTACCGCTGTGGTGACCCCTAACTGGGAAAAGCCGAAAGACAAACAACATTAAGGGTTTTAATAGTGTAAATATAAATACTAAAATGGAAGGGAAAGATGAGTTTTGTAAAGTGATGGTATTACTTTGGAAATTGATCTAAGTATATTAAATATATCTTAACCAAAATTGGGCAGGTGTCTTTTCATACTTTGTGCTACCTGAGAAGTTTGGTAATATTTCCACTGTGGTGTTTAAGAAAGGCACGGACATAAATTCACTTTTAAATTTTACTAGAAAGGGCATGATGAATGGGGATAACTGAGGAATGACAAAATGTGAAGCATGTTCTCAATGTCACTTGACAAATGACTGTGTTAAGTTAGCTTTAGGTAATTTTCCTAGCATTACTGTTTCCAATTGGAAGTTTACTAGATTAACTACTGGTGTGGTATATATGGCCACTTGTGTTACATGCCCAATGTTTTTTTTTTTTTTTGGTAAAATGGAACTGGCTCTTAAAAATAGAATTTACCAACACATTTTCGCGATTAAAAAAAAAGTTAGTAAAATGCCTGAGTAAACATGCAAGGCTTTGCAAAGGCTTTAAAATTTTTATTTTATGTATTAGAAAAGGTGGGAAAAATACTAGAGGTGGTAACTGGGAAGTAGTTTCTGGAAACCCAAAAACTTTGGCAAGTTTTACTGAATGCCTCTGATGTATCAGGATAAACAATAAGTTATCCATAAGCAGAAAATTAATCTTGAGGGCAAATAAAATTTAGTAGTGTTTTTAAAAAATGACTTTCATCAATGATTTTATAATTAATTTTAAGTGTTGGAGAATAATTTTATTCCAAACAAAATTCATTAATTGTAATGTTTACATTTAGAAAAAGAGAGTATATTTTAGTTTTTGAGCTAGGATTTTTATTTGTTTTCAAGAAGCAGTTTTAAATAATAATTCTATTATCACAATATGTATGCCTTTCTTGGGCTGATGCTTCTTTATATTTCAGCATTTTATAAATGTATATGTTATATAAGGAACAGGAAGTGACGTGTTTTTTATTCTGAAGTTCTGTTTGCGATAGGGAATGAAAACACTCAATCTGATTTCATTACAGACTTCTGTAGAGAAGAAGTGTTTTTGTTTTCTTAGTCACCTGTATCTCCAAAATAACTATTAAATATATTAGTATTATTGGGATTTGGTAAGACAATACTGCAGTGGATTAAACACATTTATGATCATTATTTTATAAAACCACTAATTAATGGTTATGTTGGAAAGGAAATTAATATGAAGGCAGTTATTAGGCAAGGCTGTCTCAAGAGTACCTTATTGTATCTTCTTTGCATGTATTATGTGGCATGCTGTGTGACTCAGAGTATAATAAATGCTCCTACATTAAAATATCCAGTTATAATTTCATATAAAGGATATATCTTGTTATAGTATAAATAGGTATAAACAAACAATGGGAAAAGTACAAGATTTTCTGAAGAAATTTGATTTGACAATATATTTAGAAAAGACTGCAGGTGAAGATTATAGGGATTATTGGAGGTTCATAGGTGTGTACTAGGCTAATGACCCTGGAGCCTTTACAAGCCTAGCCCATAGGATTACCCTGGTATTGTGCCACCCGACCTTAGTTCCCAGTTCCTCTGTCTATTAAAGCCACTGGAGTGATCCTTGGGGTGAATGTTATATTTCCCATCCACTCATCAAGATTTCTCTTGAAGAGGGCCAGGGAGGTACTCTGCTTGACATGTATGGGAAGTCTATTCCAGAGCATGGGCAGTCTCTGGGTAAGGAACTTATCCCTCCAGGATGCTCTGTTGATTGTGGTAATGAGGTTGAGGTCTCTGGAGCATGTGGTGTGGAGGGATTGGGATGTCTTCAGATGTAGCATTTCCTACAGAGCTGGGTCAGACATGGCTTTGTAAGTCAAGCAGAGATTGCCTCTAAGTAGGCGATATGAGACAGAATATAGTTGGAGTTTTTTTTTCTGTCCATATAGGACAAATGTTTAAGGCCTAGGAATCCTCTTTGTGAGGTATTTTTACAACCTCTCCAGTTGTTGCAGGTGTTTATTGATGTACATGCCAAATGGGGCATTGTACTCAATGACTGGCCTAATGAGGGAAAGAGTAGAGGTAGACAATGACCTCTTTCTTCCTGGATTCAAAACCCTTAGTAATGAGATGTGTCACATAGAAGGACTTTCTGACCACAGTGTTAATGTGGTGGTCAAAAGAGAAGTTGCTGTCAACCTGTGTTCCCAGATCTCTTATAATGCCTTTTGTGTTCAGTGGACTACATTCGATGTGGTAATTCATGGGAACTGGGTTTTTCCCAAAGGGGATGACAACACATTTTTTGGCATTGAGCTTAAGGCCATGGTTCTGACACCAGTCGTTAGTCTCAGTGAGGCCTTTCTGTAGGATGTCAACATCACTTGGGAAGTTAATAATACCTCCCAACTTGCAATTGTCTGTGAAATTTGTCAGTCAGAGTCCCTTTGTGTTGGCCTGGACTGCAGAGAAGTAGATACTAAACAGGAGAGGACCCATGACCAAAGGGGTCAGCTACTTTCACACTGTGGGTTCTACCTGTGAGCCAGTTTGCAACCCACCTAGTGATATAGGGGTTGATACCTAGCTTAGTGAGTTTTTCTATGATTCCTGAGTGAGGAATGGTATCAAATGCCTTGAACAGATCAAAGTAGGCTGTAAGAACCATCTTGCCTTCATCCACAGCTCTGGTGACTGACTCAAAGAAGTTGACCAAGTTGAGCAGGCATGATCTACCCTTCACAAAACCAAACAGTGTGGGATCCAGAGTTTGGAGATTCCCTATATCCTTGTTTATTAGGTCCATGATGATGTGTTCCATAGCTTTGCATATCAGACTCGTCAGGCTAATGGGGCGATAGTTCCCAGGATCTGCAATCGCTCATCCTTTGTGGAGAGGGATAACTATAGCAGTGCACCATTTGGTAGGGACAAAGCCTGAGGTGAGGCTGTGATTGAACAGGGCACACAGGTGAGGTGCCAGTTCACTCTGTAGTTCATGTAGAACACAGCCAGGGATATTGTCAGGTCCCAAAGAAGCTGTATTCTTGGCCTTCGACAGTGCTGTTTTAACCTGTGCAGCAGTAATACTGGGTGCCTGGCAATCTACTGGTATTGTGACTGGTCCCTTGGGGTGGACAGAGGGGTAAAACTGGCACTGAATCTGTTGGCCAGTATATTGGCAATATATGTTGGCTCAGTATAGGAGGTACCATTGTGCAGTAGCTCAGAGCAAATCTGGTTATTGCCATGGAGATTCTTTACATAACTATAGAAGGCCTTGTGGTTGTCTTTACTATCTGCTGCAATTCTGTTTTCTTAGCTAGCTTTAGAGGATTTGATGAGGTATCTCAACTTTTTGTTGAGGCTGATAAGGGGTTTTTTTTTCCAGTTTTGGGACTTCACCTTATTCCACATCAGTTTCCCCCTTCTGTCATAGAGTTTGTTTATGTCAGGAGACCACCAGATTGGCTTCCTTTTTTTGGAGGAGAGCATCTTGGTTCTGTTGGGTATGGTGAGATCCATGCATTTGTGTATGTGTTTGTACAGTGCATTGGTATATGATTTGGCAGTCATGCAACTGATCTCCATTTGCATAGGTGCAGTGAAGTTAGCCATCTCTGTTTTTAGGAGCCCAAAGTTACCTTTGGGGAAGTTTTTCATGGAGGTTAACTTTGCGGGGGGGGGGTGGTATGTGGATTTCCAAGGTGATTAGTTTGTGGTCGGGTCTAACCAGGGAGAAGTTGACTATTGGTGTAGAGCAACAGTCGACCATGTTAGTAATGACCAGGTCAAGGATGTTGCGACCTCCAATGGGGGTAAGAACGAGCAAGTGTATTGGTACATGAGTAGTTTTTCCAGTTAATGGAGGGGTAGTTGAAGTCACCCAGTATGACAGTGTTAGGTTGGACCTTAATGTTCTCCAGGGTGCTTAGGAACATGGAGTGTGAGTCTTGGGACATGGTTGGGGACCTATAGCAGGCTACGACCTGTCTTACCCAATGTTAGCTACACTTGAAGTATCTCAGATGTATTGTGTTGGGCTACCAGTCTGGAGGTGTGCACATCCTTTATGAATATGGAAACACCACCGCCTTTGGAGCTTCAGCCCAAGTTCTGGGACCGAAAGGTGTAGAATGAGTTATAGCCTGGTAATGCAGGGGTGCTTTCTGCTGCCTTGAACCAGGTCTCTGTTATGGCACAAATGTTGATGTTCTCCATTTTAAGGAGTGTTTCGAGCGAGTGCATTTTGAGATTTAGACTTCTAGCGTTGAGCAGCATGACCCTCAGATTGCATTTGTTTGTAGCTGTTACAGTGGTAATTTGGTCATTGGAACACCACCTGAAAAGGCACTATAGGGGTGGCAAGAGCCATGGCCAGTATCTGGAAACCCAGGTGTGACAGATGTAGGCTATATCTGGCAAAGCATAGAGGTCTGTCAATCATGTCATCCCAGGCAGACAGATACAGGATCCCCTTAAAATGACACGAGAAACTTAGCCAATTGTTGAAATCAATCATTTTATTCTTGTACTGTGGTATCATTCTGGGTGATAGTAGACTGCTGCTCAGGGCTAGGGTCATACCTGCCTGGGCTACATAATCCTAGAGCCCCTCCATGTCTCTTTTCTTGTAGTCCAGGGAGGTATATCTCAGGTCATTTACACCCACATGTACAATGACACAGTCATATTTGTATCTGTTATTGAGGGACCTGAGTGCGTGCAGTATGTGGTGGATCCTAGTGCTTGACAGGCTGCTGACTGTTACTTTCTCCTTATTCAACCTAGTGAGTGGGACATCAGTGTGCTTTACTATCAAGTCCCCTATGACTAATGTGTTGGGCATGCTGTTTTGCCTTAGGGGCTTTGGTTGAGTGGAACACTGTTTGGTAGAGTTATGTCTCTCTTGATTAATGTTGTGTTGTGGTGGTCAAGTGCGTTTCTGCCTTGGGGGGTCTCTCCAAGGCATAAGGACATTACCTTTCAAAAAAAAATCTAATTTCAGTCTTAGAATTAGAGTTTGGGGATGACAAGACCATTTTGCTGCAATGTAAAAGAATTATACAAGAGATGAAAGTAAGAGTTATATATTTTTTTCTATTTCTTGTGTTAAAAAATCCATTTGTTGAAAAGTCATGCATTTTCATTATGGGGACATGGCTGCTCCCTGTGAGTCCATAATCTAAATTAGTAAGCATATTTTTTAGAGATTTGAAGAGCTAGGTGAAAGAAAATTAAGAGATGAATTTTATGTTGAAAAGGGGATGATGAAGGTTTATAAATTATCCATCCAATTTTGAGTTATTATGCCATTTGTATAACTATTTGGCTGAAAAACAGAAGTAATGATTATTGTAGATATTATTTGGAAAAGTACTATAGTCAGCTGATTGAAAGGTGTTAACTAACAGCCTATGGGCTGGACTCAGAGAAATTCTCTCGCTCTTTCCATGTTAACTGGCCAATACAGGCTGGTCAATTACCAAGATGAAAATATTCTCCATTTCAAGTACATGGTAAAGCATCACAGAAAAGCAAATCATTAGCATCTCATTTACCATATCCCTGAATCAAACACTGAGCTGTTAGACCCAAATGAACTAGTATTCCCCCTATTGGTACATGTTTATTGGCAGTATTGGCACCCCCCCCACACACACACACACACATATATGTGTATATGCATGGGCGCAGACACACACACACACACACACACACACACACACACACACACACACACACACACACACACACACACACACACACACTTTTTTATGTTTAATTAGCATTAGCTGCACCTCTTGGACTGTCATATTCACATATGACTTCCTCAGTAATACTGTTGTCTACACAATGGTTACTGTTAAGGGGTATTAGTAGCAGAAAAGTTGTCTCTGAATTGGAAAAGCTTATCACAATGCAGAAACCTTCCAAGTTAAGGCATCTGCATTATGGCAAGCCTTTCTGATTCCCAGCAAATACTCAACAAAGAAGGATAATGAAATAAAATATTTGGTATTTGGATTTACAAATAGTGTCTTCAGGTCCAAAAATAAGTAAAAAATTATAAGTGAATGTTATTATGTGCAGGTTGGAAAAATTAGATAAAAAACAATGGGACTCAAAAACTAATATGAGATAAGCTAAGGAATAGATTCATGAAAAAACAATCTTAGAGATCTGAACATTGTAAGCTGTCTGTTAAAGCCTTGATTACATATAAATACTCAAAGTAAAGAGCACATGCTTGCAAGTAATTAAAAGACTTTGGAAAGCTTTTCAAAGAGTACAGAATATGCTTCATGATTCAGTTCCTGATTTATCAAGCTAAGTGCTATATTATGGAATTAAATTAGATGGAAGATATACTGATACTGAAATTCTTTGTTATGTTTTGAAAAATTTGGACTGCCAGATGCCCAAAAGTTTTATATATTAAGTGATCTGACAATGATGAAATATGTTTTGATGATATTTCCTTTGTTGAAAAGAATAGGCAACTAATCTCACTAGAAATCCACATCCCGCCCCCACCCCAAACAAAAAAGACCACAGTGAAGAACTTCTCTAAAGCAAACTTCACACTACTCAAGACAGGTGTGGTATCCTTCAAGGCCCCCGAGCCAATGGAAACCATAACCCAAGCTGTGGAAGCCCTTACAAATGCCTTCTATGAACACCTTCAGGACTGCATGGATCAGGCAATCCCAAATAAAACCAAGACTCTTTCCACCAAGGGCAAACATCCAGTCTGGTGGACCCCAGCCATAAACAAACTTTACAATCAGAGGAGAAAGCTATTACATGATAGAGCAAAATCCCAAAAAGGGAAGGCATCTTTGATCAGCACTAGCAAGAAACTACAATCCCTCATAAAATCATCCAAGGCCAACTTTGAGAGAAAAATTGCCATAGATTCAAAAGACAATCATAAGGCCTTCTTCAGCTATGTCAGAAACCTGGGTGGAAACTCCCAGATATGCTCAGAATTAGTCCAAAATGATACAAAAATCACTGAACCCACAGACATTGCCAACATACTGGCAGACAGGTTCAGCGCAAACTTCACCCCCCTCTCCCCCAAAAGGAGAGATAACTATCCCAACTGAGAGTAGCCTCCCAGACATCTCAAATGCGCAGGTGAAAGCTGCTCTCTCTAAAGCTAAAAACACAGCATCAATGGGACCGGATGGGGTCCCCGGCTGTGTGCTACATGAACTCAATGAAGAACTAAACCCGCACATAAGGCAGCTGTTTAATCTTAGCCTCACCACAGGATATGTGCCCAAGGAGTGGCGTACAGCAACTGTGGTCCCACTCCACAAAGGCAGTGCCTCTACGGACCCTGGTAATTGCCGCCCCATAAGCTTAACAAGCCTGGTCTGCAAAGCTATGGAGAGGATCATAATGGAACTCATAAACAAGGACATAGGGAACTTGCAGACCTTGGACCCAACCCAGTTTGGCTTTTTCAAGGGCAGATCTTGCCTTTTGAACTTGGTCGACTTCTTCGAAACAGTCACCAAGGCCATTGATGAGGGAAAGGCAGTCCATACAGCCTACCTTGACCTTGCAAAAGCTTTCGACACAGTACCCCACTCGGGTATTATAGAGCAACTTACCAGCTTAAATGTAAACCCATATGTCACAAGATGGGTTGCAAACTGGCTAAAGGACAGAACCCACAGGGTTAGAGTTGCTGGAGCCATGTCAGACTCCAAGCCAGTTACAAGTGGGGTCTCACAGGGCTCAGTCCTTGGCCCCCTATTGTTCGGCATCTACTTCTCAGAAGTACAGGCAAACATAGGAGGACTATGGCTGACAAAGTTTGTGGATGACTGCAAACTGGGTGCCATAGTGGATAGTACATCGGACACAGACATCCTTCAGAGGGGTCTCACGGAAACTGATAGCTGGTGCCAGAGCCATGGCCTGAAGTTAAACGCAAAAAAGTGTATAGTCATACCCTTCGGGAAAAACAAGGTAACCCCAAGCTACCATATAGGTGGCAACCCACTAAGCACAGAAGAGGTTATCAGGGACCTGGGGACCCAGGTTGACAGTGGCCTCTCGTTTGACGCTCACATTGCTAAAGTGGTTCAAAAGACCTTCTACATTGCCCACCTGATCATGAAGGGATTCACATCCAGATCAAGTGAGGTCATTGTTCCCCTGTACTCTTCACTTATCAGACCAATGATCGAGTACAATGCCCCATTCGGGATGTATCTCACCCGACACCTGCAGCAATTGGAGAGACCCCAAAAGTTCCTCACCAAAAGGATAAAGGGACTCCAAAACCTGTCATATGCTGCCAGACTGAAGAAACTCCAACTCTATTCAGTTGCATACCGTCTGCTCAGAGGTGACCTGTGCCTGACATACAAGGCCATGACCAACCTGGAATTAATGGACATGCTCCACCTCAAAAACTCCAAATCCACCAAAACCACTAGAGCAAGAGACTTAAACCTTAGCACGGATATAAATAGGACGTGCTGGAGGGATAGATTTATCACCCAGAGACTCCCCATGCTGTGGAATAAAATCCCGGTCCATGTGAGGCAGAGCACCTCGCTGGCTCTGTTCAAGAGAAATCTTGACCAGTGGATGGGAGATCGTAGGTTTACCCCGGGAATCATCTCTGTGTCACTACTGGACAGAGGCACAACAAACTAATGGGCACAGTATTTCTAACATAAGGGGCGGCGTAAGCCACATAACTTTGGGCTAGGCTTATAAATGCCCTAGGGCAGTTAGCCTAGTATAAACCTATGAACCTATGAACCTATAAGTGATTTTATTGAAATAAACTTAAATAAACCCCTACTCTTTTTGATAAGTGCTGTGGGATCTTTTAGATCCACCTGAGATACCACCAGTTCAGACAGATAATAACTCTCCACCAAAGGACTGCAGATTCAGGAGTGCATCATTTCCTTCAGTGCTGTGCTGTAGTATCAATATTGGGAAATAAATCAAAGTACCTGTGAGAAAAGAACCTTCACCCTTCCACGTTTCCAGCATAAATGGGGAGTGTGCCACTTCTTGAGCCACTGGAACTCTTAAGTTATGTGAACATTGACCAATATTTCTTGTGTCATTTATGCTTTAATCAGTCAAAGAATGAAACCAGTCATTTTTATTAGTCCACATCACAGTTAATCAATTTAAGTGAATAAATGCATAAATAAATAAATAGGAACCATATCTGATGTATATTCCACTCAGTGCTCAAAAAATATACTGAAATGCTGCAGAACCACAATCCACTTTACTAATATAGTACATAGGTTCATACTTTGGTACTAGGCTATCGACCCTGGGGCCTATACAAGCCTAGCCATAACAATTCCCTGGCTATTTCTTCCCACAGTATTTACTTTCCTAGACCATTTATTAGAATAGTCATTTTCTTTTGTAAATCTATGCTAAATACTGTATTACTGGTAGTGTATGTGCAAAAAAACATGTTTCAATTATCAAGCATTACTTTTGTAGAGATTTAACAAAAGAGGAACAGATGTAATCCATACTGCAGAAACCATGAGGTTCTTGACAGCCTAAACCTGTAATCCATATGCTATCATCATAGCAAAGTGATATCAGAATAGGCAGATCTCCCAAATGTGAGCCTATTTTAGCAATATTTGCCCAGGCAGGCATCAGTGCTGACAAAATAAGTGATGCATTACTTCTACATAAGCAAATATGATTGGTAACAAACATCAATAGTGTATCTCACACTATATGAGGAATAAACACTCTTATAGCAACTGTATTTTCTGTAGCTGGAGTGAAGCTCACTTGCATCTCATATCACAGTTTAATATATGAAATTTATGATATATGGAATCACTGCAACAGAATCCTTAAAATTCAAACCTTCAGATATAGTTCTAACTTTCAAAAAGTTGTCCAGTAATGCTAGTCCCCTGTTGAGAAATAAATTCATTAGTAAGGAGTAATCTGGTTTGCTGAGCCATAAAGAAAGGGAAATGACTCCAAAATTGTGCGTAATATGGTTTATTCTGTACAACTCCATCCCCATACTTCAACTAATACAACCTATTTCAAAGTCATAGCTCCTTGGAGTTACCTATATTTCCTAAGAGATATCATTTATGACTCGGTGGAGTTCAGCAAAGCATTACCAGATAATAGTAACATATTAAAACTGGAACAAGCTAAAGCGCCATAGTTTTAGTAGCTGCAAATGCAATATAAATAAGTAATGATCCAGTTTCTCTCAATACAGTGAGCCTTGTCAACATTGCTCTAATTCAACAATGCATTATGTTTCCTTTAAATAATCTGCATTATGATTTACTTCATAGTACTGCAGGTATAGAAAAAAATCACATACTTTAACATTTACCCAACTTTCCTGCATCATCCATTGATAAATATCTGTACATGTACATTGTAACACAGCATTCCTTCCTAAAACATATGGAGCTGTGATGCAGAAACTGTATGAAGGGGCAGATATTGATGATTGTAAGAGGTTAAAACTGAAAGGAATAAGGACCTGAGCATGGTGATATTTGTATTTAATGGGCATGGCCATAACAGGAAAAGCAAATGAAAAGCATTGGCAAAATTTGGCAATGTATATACATGCTGGAATAAAATGGATGACAGAAGAAACCAGTGATAATGAAGGAAACAAGGAAAGACATATTGAACAGCACAGACTTAAGAAGATCATGTGGCACTTCGGTATCCCAGATTGCTAGCTTTAGGTCCTATAAGCATAACATGTATATTGAGGTTCGATCATCAGAGACTGACAGCCAGTGGGCATGAGAGACGCATTGATATAGTCAGAGCTCTGTTGTACACAATCATCTATACAAGACCATTTCATACAAAATATTTAGCTCATTGTCCATGACTGTGGTGGAAAACATATTAGTGTGTATGGTAATAGGAGGGGTTCTTGACTGAAAATTCAATGCAGTCTTTTGACTGGATGGTGGTTGGGCCAGGTATGATTCAGCTTCTATGTTTGATAGCACTTTATTGCATGTCTTGAAGAAATAAATAATTCTGTACAAGTAATTGTGATGTTGTTACTTAGGAATGTCATGCTAACACACTACCATTACTTAGTCATTGGCTGTTGTGCTTTGGTCTGCAACTGGATGCCTGTACATCCCTGTTCCTGCATTGGTCTAGTTTGTGATTCATACAAATTTGTGATTCGTGGATTATACTGCAGAAACACATATGTACCCAAACTGCCTAAGTGGACTACTCCCAGTAGCAGTTGAATGTCATCACACTTTTGTACAGTGATTCTTTTAATGATCAAACAGGATTCAGAGACATTCTGTAGACCTCTCAGCAGCACTACATAATAGTGTATAATGTTTCTGAGTTATGCTTCATGTGTATATGCCAAAAATGCCAGAATAGGCAGAAAACAGCATTGAAAACTATGATGTGCTTAGTTTGTTTGTGTCTTTCGGCTTTTCCCGGTTAGGGGTCGCCACAGCGGAACTCCGGTCTGCTAATGATTGGCAGTTGATTTTTACGTACCGGCTTGCCAGGCCTGACGCGCAACCTTCAACGAAGGTACGCCCATTCACGCATGTCTCCATGCAGAAGATGCTCTAGCTGAGAATCGAACTGGACAGCGTCTTACTGTGAGGCGACAACGCTATAGTATTTACCATAATAGCAATCCATGTAATAGCAATCCATGAGAAGAGATTTTAACTCACACAGAACAGGATGCTCATGGGGCTGAGTAGGCTAATATTTGTTTCTACTGAAGGAAGCTCTGCATTTGCTATCTACAAATTGTTACTTTAAGTAGCTGGAAGTAATCAATCTTATGGATACTAAAAGAATCTATCTGATAAGCACATTGATTTTTTTTTCCTTTAGGCATGGTATACTTGACATTCTCATATTACACTATGGTCCACAACTTTAAAGTAAGGAAATAAAAAACTTGAACATCGGTGGAAATTCAAGCATGTAACTTTGAATCCATTTGACTTAAAATGAACTGGGCAGGTGGACAGAAGAATCAAAGCATACAAAATTCTGATGAAAAATGAAACTTGCAATAGCTATGAGTTTTTCCATATTGTATTTTTTAATCACAGGAAAAAATTCTTGCAGAATCTCAGTCTCTTACCAACAAAGCAACTAATGGGTAGGAAATTATCCACCCATCTATCTTTTGTTGACCAAATTAGTCCCACTTGGTTAGTAGCTTCTTTTCAGAAAAGTCCTAAGATGATATTCATACTACTATGGGAAATTTCTCAGTGCAATAGTGACCTTCCCATGTATTTCATTTGTTGACCAGGGATCCCATTTCGCTGGTACAATTCCTGATCTTGTTCTGGTTGCAGTAATGGCCAAAAGAAGCAGGGAGAAAGAATGCTTGAACCTTCAGGTGATAGTGGCAGTGAATTGATTATGAAAAAGGTAGTTGAGCCTTTTGTAGATGAAATGGATGTAGTGGAGGATAAAGGAGGAAAAGGAAAGGCATTTAAGCCTTCAAAACTCACAGTTTATAGAGGCGATAAGTTGATAAATATTTGAGAAGGCAGTCAAGCCTTCTGAAATGTAAGATGAGGTGTTGGAGTGCAAGAGCAAGCAGAGGAAGACATTTCAGCCTTTTGATTTAAATAAAGTTGAAATAGCAGGAGACACAAGGTTGGGTAGGTGGCTTAATGGTTAAGGTGTTTGCCGTACAAACACAAGGTGCAGCATTTGAGTCTCACAAGGGATAGTTGGCTAGGCTTAAATAGGCTTGTAAGGGCAGTTAGCTAAGTATGAACCTATGAACCTATGAAAGGAAAGGCAGTCGGACTTTTCATAGATTCAGAGCATTTATTTCAAATACTGTTGTTCAAAGAGTGTAAAGGAATGAAAGCAGGATGTGTCATTACAACCCTCCAGTTGGAAGGGCTGCAGAATAGTTTGTTAAGATATGTGCTTTCAGCAAGTGAGCCAGAAAGTGGGCGAGGATTATTGAGGATGGACATCACGGACAAAATACAACTTAATGAAGTATAGAAGATAAAAGGGAGAGAGGCAATCAAGAAGAAAATGTATGCAAATACCATGAAGGAGAGGGTTGAAAAAAGGTGGAAAATAATTCAGAAGTTAGGCAAAAAAAGAAGTATGCAGTGAGCATTTATAATAAAGAAGCTAAAGTAATAGAAAGATGTGAGGTATGGGACAATGTCATTTTACTTTTGGGCATAAAAGTGAATGAGGTAAAAGCATGTAGTCAATTGTATAAAAAACTTTTTGTGCCAAATGTTTTGAAAACAGGCATGTTATGGCAACCTTCTTGGGGGAATATAAGAAAAAAAAGACTTATATTCTTGGAACTTTTTATATCTTTAAGGCATTTAACACAGGGACTAAAAAGACCTTACATATTTGATCCAGAACAGAAGTTGAAAAATAAACTATAAACAGATATTTAAGTAAAATGTATAAAAATGTGTTTGGCATTAAATATATGATAGTAGAGGATTATGGACTGAGGCATGGGACTGTAATATTGATTTATAAAGGGAAAATGAAAACATTATGCATAACTGTTGAAGTGGAAAAGGGGGATGTTAATTACTGGGGACAGACTAAAACCTGTTTATTGTGTTAGGTCTGATCACTTAATTGAAAATGGTGATAAAAGGAAATATTATATTTTGTGGAAAATAGACATAATCCTAAAAATGTGTGTTAAAATACTATAAGTGTAAGAATGAAGGGCATTTATGGATAGATTGTTGGTAAAGCAAAATGAGAATGGAAGGGACATAGTTTTCAAATGTATAAAAAATAGTACAAATAGATAAGTAAGAATTAATAGCAAAGAAGGGAAAAGACTCAGAATGAAGTAATGAAATTGTTATAGACAAAAAACAGGGAAAAAGTTATGGAAGAAGGTTAAAAAATAAGTGATGAAGAAGATGTGACATTGGTAAAAGAAAACAGGAACTCAATAGGTAAACAGTAAGAGAAAGAAAAAGAAAATTTATAGGAATTAACAAAAAGGAAAAGAAAAGGGGAAAGGGATGAATGTTTAATAAATGACAATAAAGATAGTAAAACAAAAAGCAAGAGGAGATGGATGTAGAACAGTGGCTGTTAATGTAAATAGTACACACAATTTGTTTAGGCGAATAAGCATTTTAGAATTGTGCAAATGACTTGATGCCGATATTATAGTTTTAGAAGATGCAATATTTTTGACAAAGGAAGAAAGGTTACAAACTGAATTATTATGTGGAGGTATCGCTGTATGGAATTTAGGCAAATAAACATGTTTTGGTATATGGATTCTATGTAAGAAATCTGTTAAGATATTAGACTTGACATTACTTATAATGGAAAGGATTACAGTTCTAGATATTAGATGGAAGGAACAAGTATATCAAATTATTGCACTTTATGCTTATTTAACAAGTAAAAAAGAGAAAATATGTTTAAAAATATTGGACAATGTGGCTACAAATATGGACATCATAACTATAGGAGATTTTATTTGTAATTTAAGAATTAAAAAAAGGGCAGAGATGTGAACAAAAATATTGGATGTAATTAAGTATGATAAGCTAAATATCTGGAAAATTAGTAAATGGATTTATAGCAGAGGAGAACATAAGGCAGAAATTGATTATTTCTTGATATTTTTAGGACTTTAAGCCAAAAGAGAAGGAGTAATAGAAACAGGTTTCTCAGATCTTTGGACACTTTGAATATAGATAAAAGGAAAAGAAGGATATATCAAAATAGGTAAAGGAATAAAAGAATAAATAAAGAATGGGATGAAGAAGGAAATATGATAGCAAATTGAAAATATCAATTGATATGTAACATTATTATAAGAATAGATCAGAGTGACGGATATCATTCAAAGAAAAATATAAGAGGTGTTATATGGAATGACACTAGACAAGAGAAAAGAAATAAAGAAAACATTTAAAACAAAAAAGATGAGGTATTTATGAGTTTAAAAAGAATTATGAAATATATTTTATCAAAGAAAAAGATATATATGAAATGAATCAAGAGAAAATCAAGAATTCATTACTCAAACAAAGATATTTTCTTCAATGAAAAAGAGGAAGTATTTCCTTATTTGAGCAAGTTAGTGAAAGAAGATAATATAACAAGAGGAATGAGGGATAAAGAAGGAACAATATAGATTAGTCAAAAGCTATAATGAAAATAGTAGTGAATTATGTAAGAGAGACATTAAAAGACATAACAATAGAGAACAGGAAATATGGAAGGTAATTTTTTTTTCAATATAGATGACAAAGAAGTAGAGAAAGAGGTATCAATAAAATAATTAGACAGAGCATTGAAATTCTTAAATATAGAGTCAGCAGTGAGACCAGATGGAATAGAGTACCAAAGGTATAAACAAATGGTTTTATTGCAAAAAAAATGTGCTTTACTGAAATTCTAAACAAATGGTTAAAGGAGGGATTTAGATATAAGGAATTATGTAATAGTATATTTAAACCTATATGGAAGAAAGGAGATTAAGAAAATATACAGAATTGGAGGCCTGTGGTCTTAAATAATACAGTTTGTAAGAACTGTATATTTTACAGAAAAAGATAGAGGTGAAAGTAAATAGTAATATAAAGAGTACAGTGTATAGCATTAAAGGTAGAGGTAGCCAGGAATTATTGACAGTTAGAGAGTAGTAGATAACATTTAAAACTGACAGGAACAAGTCATCTCATGATAAGAGATTTGAATAAAACCTTTGACACTATTCATCATGATATATTATGGGAAATATTCAATCCTATAACATAAGTAGGTGAATCAAACTCCCACGCAAGTATGGCAAGGTACCAGGCCCAATTTGTAACAAATCCACAAAAATATATGCCAGCCAGCACTCTTAAAGGCTCTCTCCATAAAAAACAAAAAAATATGAAAAAAAAGTCCATAAGACTCTCCCCTGGATTCTCAAAAGCTTGCACAGCATGCATGATTAGTGTAAGAGGAAATGTTGCCAATATGGCGGCCGAGTGATCCATGTACGTGCCTGTTTGAAGTGCACAAGCGCTCTAGCACTAGTGCTGCACGTTCCTAGCCTCGTATGCAAATTACCCCATTTGCAGGTGAAAACCATGTAAATGAGGTAAATTTGCCATCCAGAAAGCAGGAATCGGGGGTGCAGGACTAGCATAATATGCAGAAATGTACTCGGTTAGTAACAGAGTACGGTACTACAAAATCCAAAATGGGGACATGACAGCCTCAAATAAAAGCTGCATATCATTGAGGAAGCATGCCAATGGCCAAGTAGAAGGCCATTGGCATTGCAAACAATGCAAAATGTACAAAATACAACTTTTATTATATGCCCGCTGATTACAGCTGTTGAAGCATAGAGCAGCGGCATGCAAACGGGATCAGTGAGGAAATAAGATTCTTCTTCTTCTTTCGGATTTTCCAGGTTAGGGTTCACCACAGCGGATCACCTTGTCTGCTCATGATTGGTAGTGGAATTTTACAGTGTCGAGTTGCCAGCCCAGCACCCAACCTTCCACAGAAGGCACACACATGCACACACTCACACCTAGGGTCAATTTAGAGTGTCCAATCCACCTGCAGCATGTCTTTGGGATGTGGGAGAAAACCGGAGCACCCGGAGGAAACCCACATGACCACAGGGAGGACATGCAGACTCCGCACAGAAGGCACCCCAGCCGAGGATCGAACTGGAGAATCTCTTGCTGTGAGGCAGCAATGCTAACCACTGCACCACCGTGGCCACCCGTGGGGAAATAAGATTATAAACCTAAAAAAAGAAGCCTAACTAAAATCAGTATTCCTCCGTGCAAGTCAGTGGCAGGCAAAAGTAAACCTGGCCAGTGAATAGTGGTTGCTAAGGGAGGAGGCACAGTTTGACCTATGTAACTATGCATTAGCAGGCAATCCTATGCAAATGAGGGGAAGGATAGTGAATCCTGGTTTTCACCAGCATGTGAGACAGGTCCCAACAGTGTAAGAATATGAATAGCTGAATGCAAGACTAGGAGGTAGGAGACATCATTAACGGGTGTGTCAGGCATACTGTAAGCGGATTGGAGCCCTGTGGCTCGGGTATGCTCCCAGCTTAGCACAGCCATGCTAGGGGGTGTGTCTAAACCTGCCCAGCACTCTTTACAAAGTGTAAGCAGGTGTGCGTGTCATGCAGCAGGATTTACAGAAAGAGAAAAGAAAGTAAACCAGGAAACAGCAGCAGTGTGCACATCCGAGTACTCTATTTGCATGGCGTGGCCCCGGGCCCAAACAGAAGGGCAATGGGAAGGGAAATCAGCAGTAGGAAGGTAATCAAGGAGAACTAGCATATCTGGCAGGTGAAATGTATCAGAAGCAGCCAATTACACAAGCAGCAGCCCAGCCCAGAACACTACTATAAACTAAACAAACACCTTCCCCACAGGCTTTTCCCACACTCTTCACCACCAGTGTATACAAGCGGGGAAATTTTAACAAACAAACCTACAAAATGAGAAGGGCTGCTGCAGGCAACATAGAACAACATGTGCAAGAGGCTGAGGGTGGTGAGGATGTTTATGCTGCCGAACAACCCACAGTGAGGAGATGGAAAAGAGTGTACAGTCCCAGGGTAACCTACCAGGGGCTACATGAGCTGGAGATAGTGGAGTGCTATTGGGTGGACAGAGACCTCCTACAGCAAGTAGTAGAGCTGTGCCAGTCGCACCTGACACACCAATCCAAACGAGGGGAACCCATCCCAGTGGATACCAAGGTATGCATAGGCCTAGGTATACTAGCCACAGGTACCTCCCAAAGCACAACTGGGGATAACATGGGGATCTCACTGGCATCAGCATGCAGAGTATTCCACCAATTCCTGTATGCCATGGCAGCACATGCCAGTGAGCATGTATATTTCCTCAACACCCGTGAGGTGTTGACCAGCAATATGAGTCTCTTCCACCAAATAGCAGAATACCCTGGAGTAGTGGGTGCTACAGACTGTATGCACATATGCATCAAAGCACATACATCAACTGCAGGGGCATCCCCTCCATCAACTGCCAGGTTGTATGTGATGGACAGGGCATTATAATGAATGTGTGTGCTGGCTGCCCTGGAAGCTATGACGATTCCCACATATGGCATCTGACGCAGCTGTACCAGAGATTTGCCAATGGGGACATCCCCTATGGTCACCTAGTGGGGGGTGCTGTGTACACACTGGAGCTGTGGCTGATGACACCCATCAGAAATGCACACACACCTGAACAATAACACCATAATGAGGCACACTCACAGACCAGACATATAATAGAGCATGTGTTTGGGATGGTCAGGTCACAGTTCCGGTGTCTGGACACATCTGGTGGAGCCTTTCATATTCACCAGCTACATGTACCCAAATTGTTATGGTGTGTGTGATGCTACACAATATGATCCTGCAGAAACAGCTGCAGCAGGAGCAGCATGGAGCAGGGCCACACAGCCCCCCACCAGTGCCAAGTCCTGACCTGGAGGAGGAAGACCCTGAGCCTGCCCAGTAGGCAGAAGGAGGCATGCCAAGTATGTCCTGGCCTTGGCAAAGAATAAATGCATAGCACATGCATTGATATAGGGAGTGTACTATGTGCATCCGACATAGGCAGCCCTCCAGCACCATCCACAAGTCTGGCACACCCACAAGGTAAGTCAATCAACCTACCAATTGCCAAATGGAGTAGAATGTGTTGTCACCTGTAGCTATGGTATGGCTGTGAGCATGCAAAGGAATTAGACAGCTGAATGTTATGGCAGCAGACAGTAGAGACCCATAGTGGCACCCTGACATGTGTAACACATACTGGAGTCACCATAATAGCCAGTACTACACAGGGTGACAAAAAACACTGCAGGAAATGTGCTGTGCAAAATGTGCATCCATATAACCCATACATGCCATTCAGGATGGTTCACATACCCAACAACAGCTGCAGCCAGCAGGACAGGTGGACACAAACCCAAACAGCCTGTGCCATGGCCACAGAATGATGGCTAGGGTTAACTCCACCCCCAGGCCTACACAGACAGACCACAGCAGGGCAGGCAGTGGGATGCCAGTTCTGAAGGGTAAGACATCAGACAATAATATGTAGGGCAACCAAAGCCACGATCTGTAGTACACAGGTGTGCCTCTAAACAGCATGATAGTTAGCAATACAGAATGAAATGGAGTGCATGGCATGCCAGTACAGTCATAGAAAAATGTGTACATGTGTCACTTGTGTGCCCCCATCCTACATAACAATATAATGACAGTCAGGTTGCCCTCCACTCCCATGTAGACATGTAGAAACAGTCAGGTGTGCCCCTACCCCCATTCCAGCATAGAAATGTAGCAACAGTTTGCCCCCCCCAATCCAGTGTAGAAATGTAGTAATATGCATGCGTAGGTATAATACGAGTGGAGCAGAGATGCCCAGAGGTGGCCAAGGTAGCAGGATAGGTTGTAGCATGTGCACATTATGCAAGTCTGTGTGTGTTAGGATGGTGTGTGTTTCATATTGTGTGAGAGTGGTCAGTATGAATGCATGTCGAGGTAACACCTGGTGGCCATAGCCCAGTACTGCTGATGACAGGGAGAAGCCCTCACACCTGCAGTGCCAAGGACAATCCACACCAGTATACCACCTGCCAGCAGTAAACCAATGTAAATGTATGGTGGTAATATGTGTCACCAGCTGAAAGACCGACATGGCATGGCTGTTGAGCTAGATATACAAGCAGTACACAGGGGGAAGTACCCCAGACATACAGTATATATTGTATCACTGTAAAATGGAGACACCCTTGGAAATGTACATACAGGTATGCATCACAGCAACTGGTCCCATAGTAAGGGATACTGGTTATGTCCGCCCGAACAACTGCCAATCACAAAGGAGGTAGAACTGATGTATTGGGAAACAGCTGGTGTACCTGCACATGCCAGCAAACCTGGAATGGCCCATGCATATCTGTGTGTCAGATGCATGTAGTATCCATAGCACAGATGCACCCAGCTCATACAAACACCACCCACAGGTACCACTCTGGCCATATCCCTGGTGTGGGGAATGGGTACAGTATGACCCCTCCTGTACATGGCAGTAGGGGAAGAATGCAGCATTCAGTGCAGGTGTCCCATGCAGGTGTGTCCCTAGCTGTACCTTGTACCCTGCCAGCATCCGCACCACCTGATCAAGACTGATAGAAGGAATGTGCATGAACACCCATCACACCTACCATGTCACCCCAGGGGAATATACTCTATTGTGGTCTGCGACTGTAGGCCTGGCAGAATGCAATGGCCTGCCACAAGTGGCCCACAGCAACACCTAATGCACCCACAGGTCTCTGCCAAAGGCCTGTGTCTCACACGCACTGCCAATGCATGTTAAGTCATGGACACCCACATAACAACATAACACTCTCCACATAAGCCATATGCAAGACCATGTGGACAAACCACAGTAACATGTCCACCATGTCCCACTGCATGAAATGTGGACCAACACCAACACACACCTGTGATGGGGTGATACCCTTAGGGAAAGTATCAGAGAATGTCAGTATAATGTATGGAAGAGGTTAGAATAGGGGTTGGAGCATGGCCAGCATAGAATGTGCAGGATCTGACACCAAGCTGTGTACCCACACTATCTCTGGCAGCAAATACATAAATGGGTGCCTACACACCTGCCTGTACACCACAATAGGGTTAATGCCTTGACCCATGGCCCCTGCCTATGGGCAACCCCTGCAAATCTGTACAGCTGTGAGTCATTGCCACAGCAAGATAAGCCCATACTGTTTTGTCAATTGGGTGTACAAGTATGGCATCCCCCACCAGCACTCCACCAAGGTGCTGAACCAGGAACACAGACCCAGCAGCAAGTGTCTGCAGCTTCCCCTCCAGAATGGCATAACATACCATGAATACGTAGGTATCTGCCCACAATACCGGACACAGCTGCAGTCACCCTTGTCTCCCAAGATAGCACTGTGAGCAAGAATGCCCACTTGGCAGTACAGAAAGACAGAAAACATTACTGTGTATAAAAGTACACAAGTCTGAATATCTCTGCTAACAGCGATACCATGCAGCTGAAGCAGCACATACATAATCACCTACAGTACACACTAACCCCCGCACATATTGCCAAATGATTGATGGATACCCAGCATAAACATCTTGCTACCTGTAGGTGCACAACACAAAGGTCTGCACTGGAGTACAAACTACCTGGTATTGATCCACACATTCTATACAGAAGGGCATACTGGGCAAGCTCACACACTTAGAGAAATGAAGGCAATGTCAGTCAACAACATACTGAAAGGTCATACTGCGCATGCTCACACACGTAATCAAAAGAAGCCCATGTCTGCAAACAACTGTGGACCAGACATATCTGGCAGTTGCAGATGCTAGTGCAGACACTCCTCAGTGTGCACCACTCATGCTTTGCACACACAGTGTATAGGAATACATGCATATATCCAAGGACAATAGACTATAATAAGCCAAACATACATGCACATAGATGTGTGGGAGAGAGTGACTGTGACAAGGAGCCAACCATTATGAGGCTTTTCCCACCCAGCACACAGCCAGATGACCACAACCACATGATGCCCAGATGTCACTCACTGTAGACAGTAGCCACCGGTACCTGTCAGCATTATGGACTAGGTGGTGCAAGTGCTAGCTGTGCAACATGACTGACAAGGAAGTAGTCATCTGGCAGCTGTATACACGTACCTGTGGAATATAACCTACATATGGCTGCATGTGGTGTCAACCTCTAGATGAATGAGTTATGGCCCATGCACACACACTGCCCTCTCCATAGCCCTACTATGTCAGACCCACTGAGGTCATCCACTCTGAAATACACCCTTGGGAAATGTGTAGCCCAGTAATCTCCATAATACGTCCCACAACTGTGTATTGCTGTAGAGTGATAGAGTAGCTAGGTAGGTGTTCTAACCCCAGACGTGGAAACTGTGTGTGTGTGTTAGTGTGTGCAAGTGTGTGTGTCTGTCTGCATAGAGAGCAATGCTTTTTATGGTAGCCACACTCCATACAATTCCCATACTCAACTTTGGCAAGACTGCTGATGCCACCCACCTAGAAATACTCCTCTGGGAAGGTTATAGCCCAGTAAACTCTGTAGCATGTACTGTAACTGCGTACTGCTGTAGAGTAATAAAATAGCTAGATAGTTTTCTAGCCCCAGATGTGGCAACTGTGTGTGTGTTAGTATGTGTAAGTGTGCGTGTCTGCCTGCGTAGGGAGCAATGTTTTTTATGGTAGACACACTCCGTACAATTCCCATACTCAACTTTGGCAAGGCTGCTGATGTCACCCACCTAGAAATACACAAATACACCTCTGGGAAGGTTGTAGCCCAGTAATCTCCGTAGTGCATCCTGTAACTGCGTACTTCTGTAGAATAATAAAATAACTAGGTAGGTGTTCTAACCCCAGATGTGGCAACTTTGTGTGTGTGTGTGTGTTAGCGTGTGTTAGTGCGCATGTCTGTCTCTGTCTGTGTAGAGAGCAATGCATTTTAGGGTAGTCACACATATTACAATGCCTATACCTGACTATGGCAAGGCTGCTGATGTCACCCACCTAGAAATACACCTCTGGGAAGGTTGCTGCCCAGTAATCTCCGTAGCACATCCTGTTACAGCGTACCATTGGATTGTGATTTAGAACTGTGGCAGAGTTCCATCCCCACCCATGGCAGGTCTGGATGTTTTTTGTGTGTCCATGTCTGTATAAGGAACAATGCATTATATACTAGTCACACGCAGTACATCTCACATGGCCCACTTTGGCAATCCACCTGATGTCATTCCTTGTGAAAGACAACTTTGGAGAAGGAGTCTGTTAGTACTCCCGTGGTGTGTCCTATAACAGCTCCATGCTGTAGTCTGGTGTAGACCTCGGTCAGGGGTTCTATACCCACACATGTCTGTCATGGATGTTTTGTGTGTGTCTCACTGTGTAGGGAGCAATGCATTTTAGGGTAGTCACCCACAGTACATTTCAAATGGCCTACTTTGGCTATTCTGCTGATGTCATTCATTGTGGAATACACCCTTGAGGAAGTAGTACTTCAGTAATGTGCGTGGTGCATACTATAACTGAGTAGTGCTGAGGTGTACTTAACTAGTTAGGTAGGGGTTCAACTCTCAGGCATGACAGGTGTGCATGTGTGTTCGTACCTCATACCCTGTGTAGAGGTGGTTGTGAGTGTCTGACTCCTATGGCCAATGTGGAGTGAGTTTTGTATATATCACAATGTCCACCATACAGGGATAACAGTTGTGAAATAGCTGAGAGGCTGGTGTGCAAAGCCACACCCATGCATGTGACATCAAAGCCAGGCAATCATATTTAGTAACCCCAGTATTGCCCAGAGCACACTCTCAACACACGTGTCATATGGGTAGTACACTGTATATTGGCCACTGATAGTGACCATGGAGGGATAGCAGTGGGCTACAGAGGGCATCCACCTGTCCAATATGCACCTACTTGCTGACAGTGCACCTCCCCATGTTCCCCAATGGACAGCTGCACCACCTGTGGTGCCATCATGTGTCCCACAATCGACATACCATGCCTGACAACATGCCCTGTATGGACAATTGCCACTGACATCAGGGAATGCTGTCAGCATGCTATCAATGTAGGTGCAGGTAAACCTGCTGCCCATTACCGGTCCCCGCCACAAGGGGCAAAACTGGCACATATGATGGTACTCTGTGTTCACAACATGGGCCTGACACTCCAGGTACACTTCCACATGTCACTGTACATACATGTGGGAGGTGTGCACATCACAGACATCATCCATGTCATGGGGTAAGGGACACATACATGGCAAGCAATGTACGGCATTGGCCACACACAATAGTCACCCAAGTGACTGGTGGGGGGATACATTACACACCTGTGTGGGCAAGAGTGTAAACTACAGCCCTGCGACACAATGCAGACCATTGTCATGTGGCCTGATGCCAAAGTATACCAATTGCCTATCCTTGTATAGCCTGCTGCCACAGTCGACCACCACACACCCGTGCATATATGCACCCATGCATGTCAGTACTGGCACCCTGTGTATTTGACGGTGTGTTGTATGGTGCGTACATTCACAGCCACACTCACTACAACCCCCATGCACATACAGAAGCATGCAGTCAGATGTCAGACACCTCCTCATACCCTTTGCTCATACAACCTCCTTATGACCAGTGTGGTGCATGTGGTACCTGCCCAGTGATGTGTTGTGGCAATCCCGCTACTGATGAGTTGTACCCCTGGCGCTGCCAAGTGTGTTGATGTGTGCGTGTACCTGTGAGAGGGTGGCTGTGTTGATGCTGGCACCTGTTCATGCTGACAGGCACGTGTACATCACCTACCATATAGCTACCATATCCATGTTGCAGATGTCACGCACCATCACACATATGTTGTGAGGGCTCCACAACAGGTAACCCATGTTGTATATCCATTACCTGCATCGAACTGTGAACACAGTACATAGTTGTCAGGGGTTTGATACCTTGTGCTGATAGGTGTGTGACACTAAGAAGCTGCTATTTTACTCCCGCACCCCTCCCTGACATGTCTTTGCCTCTGTCTGCCTCTCCCACTCCCTCTCTGGTGGATGTGGAGACCTACACCAGCTTTGCTTAAGCAGCAGTGTGTGTATTTTAAGTGATGCTCATGATCAGCTGATGGCCTCTGCATGAATCGCAACCCTCCCCTAGCTGATTGCATGTGGAACAGCTGTGGTAACATTCCCATAGCCAACTGCATGGACACACAATCCGAAATCTAGGAACATCATGTTGGTGTTGACTCTTGTCATTCACTGTGAGCAGGAACTAGATCTGTTGATTGGCAACCAGCATCTGCGATGGATTGGGAATTTAACTTCAACAACATACACTGTGGAAACAGGGCAACACACAGGCGGGGGATGTGCCTGACCCGCCTACAGACTGTAGGTGCTGCTATACTGCATGTGGTGTACTGTTGGGTTAACAGTGTGTGTGCGGATATGTCTTTCCTACATGTCTCCATACCTGCCATATCAGTTCTATATTTACGTGGAATCCCCATCTGCAGGGTCATCTGCAGAAAGGGCAGTGTGTTGTGCCTTTGATCCCATGTGTTACCAACGGATCATCTATCTGTGGACTGCAGACGGTAGTGTGAGGAGTGCAGTCTGTATATGGTGAAAGCCGTGACAGTTACAGGCATCTCATCCCTCATAGGACATATGTTGCCACAAACCCTGTTACAACGGTACATGTATTGTGTGTGTGTGTGTGTGTGTGTGTGTGTGTGTGTGTGTGTGTGTGTGTGTGTGTGTGTGTGTGTGTGGGGTGCTATCAGTACATGGCCTACATATCAAACTTTGCACATATGACATGGTTTGGGTGGATGTTCCGTAGTGGGCTGTGAGTATATCACACTTCCCTGGCTGCCATCAGTCCACGTCTGTTGCATCCCCCACACATATGGTGGGGCTGGGGCCATATATGTGTGGGCATCACCTACACAATACGTGTGTGCTCTTATGCACTCCAGAGGCCACTGTACGTAACAGTAGTATATGGCCCTGTAGTATTGAGTCTGGGGGGCACCTTAGATGACCTAGGCTGTTAAATATGTGGGGGTATCAGGGGTGAGCTACCATAAGGTATCTGGATGTAAAGTGCCATATATTTCACCTATATGCACATCACATACATATATTCAGTTACTGCAAGCCTACTGCAACCTGCCAGACAGACTGTTCTGTTTGTCAGTGTGCATATGATGGTGTTAGTTATGCCTTGTTATGTCCCAGTTACATCCCATGTGGTCTCGTGATACCTTTACCTCCCACTGCTGTTGCACAGAGTGTAGATAGCGGCTGCTGAACTATACACCTGCATTACACACTGTTGATCATTTGCTATCCTGTGTCCCAGTCAGTCCTCACTACTGTACAGATCTAATGACTTGGCCTGGACAGTGATGGTTGTGAACCTTTCCAGACTACTGCATTAGTATACCTGTTTCACGGTTGCATTCCTCTGTTTATATGGATGTCACTGTCTGAACAGCTATATGACATGGCTATATGTCACACAATGAAAGGTATTCCATTTCTGCAAACCTGTGTGTGGAGTTCACACAATGACCTCTCTGTGGGAATATGTTACAGGCAATGGTCGTCATTTGTATGGGTGGCTCATACAGTGTCCAGTTGTTCAGGGGTTAGCTGTAGGCATAGTGGCTGTTCCATATTGTGTGCACCGACTACATATGTATCCTACTGTACATATATCCACGTGCTTGTATAGTCACATGTATATCCTTATATATGTATGTGTGTGTGTGTGTGTGTGTGTATATATATATATATATATATATATATATATATATATATATATATATATATATATATATATATATATACATATACATATACATATGTACTGTATCTGCATATCTGTGACTATGTATCTGTACCCTGGGGATGTTGCTGGCTACCACAGTTTACATTACCTATGGGAGGCAGACTGTACAGCATGATATGTCAACAATACCAGCCTGACATCATACAGGTGGGATCTTGCACTCTCAACTTCCTGTGCCCATGTCGTGTCATATCCTGGTTATGGGATCTGCAACACTTGGTATTGTATTGTGGGCCGGAAGTGTTTGGCCATGGGGGGGGTGCCTACTTGAACAAGACATATAGTGCGTAGGGCCTCTCATGGCCTCTGCATGTGAACATATGTGCGTTCGTTAATCTGCCATTGCTCTCTACAGATGTATGGCCATACGTACCATTTTAGATATATATATCTGCTGACATATATCTAACTATGTCCGTATATACCTACATAGCTGTATATCTGCATACACATATGTAACGTGCTGTGTATATGTAGACATATAGGTGTAGACACATATATGTGTCGTTGTAGCCATTAGCATGTATATATGTCCATATATAGTAATATCTATGTATATAGTGTTGGAAAGCTATACATATATATATATATATATATATATATATATATATATATATATATACACATATACAGAAATGTTGTAGTAGTTTAGATAGTAATATATTTACACACAGACACATCTAGATGATGGTATACAGTCTCTGCACAGTTGCATGACTGGACTGGTTGATATGTTTCGGATATTGGCCTGACTTTCTACAGCTGTAGTGGCCTACTGTTAGACCACTGTAGCTGTGTTGCAGAGGGTCCTGTGGTTAAGAACTGCATGTGCTGGATAATGCATTGCACAGGATATCTGTTATGGCTCTGGTGGGGGGGTAGCAGTCATAACCAGGTTCCCCTCATCTGAGCCCCCACCCCCATCAACTGTGGATAAGGTCAGGTACTAAATATATGTGGACATATGTATCCACCCTTCTACATACCATTGATGTGATATGATGTATGTGTGAGTCAGACATTTATATGTACCTGTGTATCTCACTACATTTACAGATCTATGACTGCCCATATGTCCATGCATGACTGGCTCTCAATATTGGCCTACCCCACATTCATCTGGCCACTTGACATGGATGATGACAGGCATGTGGTCAGTCAGGAATGCCGATACATTATTGTTGCAGACATCTTGTTGTTCAGATTATGTGTATTACAACAGATCACTGTTTAACTAGCAATGTTTTACATGTATATGAACAATATTTCATGTGTCCAGATAGGTACTCCACTGTTGTCACACTGTGTCCACAATGTTTGCAATAAGAGGTTGAGTGTTGTGATATTAGTACAATTCCACTTATGCAGATTGACTGTGCCGCATGATATATCTGGGAATACATGGGATGTCTGTATATCCAACATGGTGTAGTGTTAATTCACTGTGATTGTGGTATGCAGGGTGGTATGCAGTGGCTGTCAATTATGATGCAGGATTGAACAAGGGAGGTGGGATGCAGGGTGATTAAGGCACTTGTAATCAGTCGTGAGTGTTTGTGCAATGGTATGCGTCACCAACTACAGGTAACAGCCAGTTACACCAGATTAGCCTCAACATTGCTTACTTTGTGTATGCAGTGCTTACCGTCATGCAAACACAGACCTCTGGTGACATATGCCTACAGATAGTTTGTGTCAGATTTACTGAGCCTGGAAACATCAACTCACCTTCTAGTGCTGACATATGCTTACAACAGCTTAGTGCTGCTTACCCTATCTACTGCTGCATGCATCATTATACTTACACCTCACATGTGCATTTCCTGCAGTACTCCTGTTCATGTATATATGTTATTCCATGGGTTATGCAACCTACATATTACCCATAATGTGGTTTGCCATGGGAAATGGTATGTCCCAGTACCTTCCCTGTGCCCCCCCCTTTCTTGCTGACATCCACAGGCCAGTCCCATTAAAAAGGGGTTCATCCAACCATGGCACACCTCGGTCCATAATGTTGTACCCATCATTCCCTCCCCCACCCCCCTTCACCCTCCACATCAGTCTTCCTTCCTACAGGTTCCAGCCTAATCTAGACACACCACTACACATTCCCCACTCTCCACTTCTTGGGACCTTCGCGTATGTTGTCTCAACCCATGGATCTTCTGGCTTCCCACACATATATTCTGTGAACATACATCACTGTCTGTGCTTACTTTGTAGGTATGGAATGTTACTCTGAGGACTCATTGTGGCAGACATTTGGGGTCATCCCACCAGGTACGGACGTGCATTTGTTTAAGAGTAGACTTTGCAGGGTGACACCGTTTCTCCCACTGGTAGTATCCTGCCAGTAGTCTGGGAGCTAGTGCTGTGCTATGCTTAGTGGTGCATATTATTAGATTTTCACGGTAATTGCCCTTTGGCATTGATTCCCCCTTCGTCACTTGTTATATATGTGTCATGTATCCTTGACACATGTGTACGAACACTGTCTGGGGTCCTGGGAACTTCTGCACTTTATTACATTAACACCTCGCATCTGAACTTACTGCTGTACTCCAGTTCACATATGTATGTTCTATAGTCAGTTATGGCACATATGACTGTATAATGATGCCTTTCACAGGTTCAGTTTGGTTATACTATGGTGAGGATATGTTTACTACTACCCCATTCTTCTGTACGTCTGTTATGGCTTGGTGGATAGCTACTGGAACTATGGTGTATTGGGTTCTGGGTTTGTGACCTGCATCGCTGTTTATTTTGTTGCTGGGCTGACAAAGACCCATTGGATACAGAGTGATTAAGGCACTCTAAAGCAGTCATAAGACCTTACACCCACTTGCTAGTGCGTACATAAGCCTAGTATTGCCTTTTTGTGCTTACACCTGCTTACTAGTGCCTTATTCTATCTGACACTGAAAAGTCACATATGCATATCTTGCAATACTTCAGTTCATATATTTCAGCTATTTAGTGGGTCTTGCAACAAAAATATTGTTTATAATGTGCTTTGCCATGTAAAATAGACTGTGCTACAGTGGGATCCAAACCAGGAATGACTGGCTCATTGGTCGGATGCTCTACCCACTAAACTATTGCTGTTCTGCTTCATTTGCAAATTTCTACCATATTTTAATACCCATGTTTCCTTCCCCCAGCCCCCGAACTCTACGTACACAGCATCCATCCATTCCCCAGTTGCTAGCCCAGCCATACCACACCTCCACACATTTCTCTCTCTGCATATGTTGGTACTCTTCCATTATACTGTCTCAACCCAAGCTTCTGCAGGCTCTTCATCCATTTAGTCCATGTACGTTTGAGCCTTCCCTTGATCCTCCTATGATACTGGTGAAAACACCTATGTAACCCACAAGGTTTAGTTCGTCCCACGAGGGATGGACCTGTTGTTGTGTCACGGGTAGACTTTGCTGGTCTATACTGTTTCTCCCACTGGTAGCATCCTGCCAGGAGTTCGGAAAGAAGCAGCGGTTTGCTCACACACTGGGCCAGCCACATCTCCTGGTTCTGTGGAACCAACTCCCCAGGTGTGACATTCTGTGCGTGAAGCATGCCCACACACTCCCACAGCATGCACCATTATTCATTCTTCTCTTCAGTATTATGCAAGACTACTGTTCTCACAGTATGTTTGGACAGGCACTGTTCATTGATACACATAGACTGCTCAGAATACTATGATTGAGCGACGTGCACATGTTTGCTGGTATTAATCTACATACCTACCAGTGGCGGCTGGTGACTTCAAATCAAAGGGGGGCTGCAGGAGACAGCTGAATGGGTGGGGTCAATGGGAAGGGGTGGAGCTATCTCAAAATCACAAAAACTCGGACTTTAATTAAATACGCTGCCCTGGGTACCAAACTGTCATTATGAGAGTCCAATCAAGACAAAATGAAGTGGAGAAGAAAAAAAATATTTCAATGCATTGACTACATGACAGCTTACTTAATATCTAGATGGAAACAAAAAGGTTGCAAGGCATGAAAAAATAAATTACCTTTTAAATACATTATTGGAATGCCAGTCAAAATCATGTACAAGAAAAACAAGCAGTACTCAACTCAAACCACTTCTCCATGCACTGCAGTTCTAATTATAATTTATATTTAGCTTTATAAAAGTACCAAGTAACATGCTGAAAGTAGCAATACCCCCACTTGTAAAATTGTTTCTTATCCAAACAAGACCTGCTGCCTGACAATAACGATCTACTTGTTTCATGAGGAAAACATGATCAAAGTAAAAAATGAACAGCAAACAAGAAACAAGCTCAAGATAAATTGCTTAAAGAATTACTGCACAGGTTATGGACCACACATGGTAGATTGGCATTTTATTTAGTTTACAGATAAAGCCTGCAAAGATGACTGAAGTCTCCAACAAATGCAATGAGCTTCTGAAAATACTGTAATCCTATCCTTTATTACAAATACTGTCATATGCATTTCAGTACTTAAGGCTTATACACTATCTAGTTATGTAAATATTCTCTGCATGGCAACAACAAAAAGGCCTTCAATGTTGGTAATTCTTTAACAGCATGCGTATTAAAGCTTACCTGCATCTTACAGTCTGAGACAAGCTTACCTGATGGTAATTAAAGCATTGCTACTTAAACACAGAGAAACAGGCACTGCAATGACATGCATTTTCTGAATAAGAAGCATAAATCAACGGTATAAAAAATATATAATCAACTTAAAAAGATAACCTGGAAAAGGTAACACTTTGAAGGAATTTTCAATAACAAATAGTGACTGGACTAATTCAAGATGTTGGTATAACTGATTTTTTTAAGAAACAAGATTCTGCTTTCAGTGAAATTATATTAATACAGCAAAATGGAAATATGATTAGAAGCCCTGTTTACTTCCAAAGAATTGTGATATTACAGTGTAGCCATATGTCCTACTGTAAAAACAAGACTTTATAACCCTTCTGATAAATCCTTCACTACAGAGGGTTACTTATATTAATAATCCATATTTGCCTTCCATTAACAGAGACTACTTCTTAGTTCTTAAATGTCTTAGATTAAATTTGATATTTTTCTTTTTCAAGATAGTCAAGTTTAAATTCATATTATTTTGATTTAATCGAGTTATTCCTTGACACTGCCACTATAAAAGCAAAGCAAACAAAACAATGATACAGAATGGATTATGCATTTCTTAAAACTGCTTTCACTGGCATAGGACCATATAACGAATGACCCCGTGTCTTTAGGAAGCCATAAGGTATGCATTTAAAATCATTTAAAGCTTGATAGTGATGCTTTATTATACACCAGACACACATATACACATACAGATGCACACGTAGTAGTTTTATAAGAATAAAAAAATCAGAAAAACATGAAGCTAGGGTGCAAATTTGTTACTCCACTTTTCCTCAGTTTCCCAGATGAACCTTAATGTAGCATCCCAAAGCAACAACAGATAGTCAAAGCCTCAACACAGTAATAATAAACATTTTTTGTTTCTGAAAGAGATTAATTAAATCATAGTTGCTATATTTTTACATCCTGAAGAAATAGTTGCATCTGTACAGTGTCTTCTTCTGTATAGCTGTGATTCATTGGTGCTTAAACAATATATTTTATGCTCTCCAAAATCACAGCCTCCTAGATAAAGTGTGAGGCATTTTTTTATGTCATAGATAGTCTCTATGCTGCAGTGACTGTGGAGAGGAAATAGTAAAATACAAGAAGTGAGAAATAAAGCCCCTGAGTAGGGGGTGTAAGAGCCCCTACAGATAACAGTTTTTGTTGTATTTTACTTTGCATTGTGCTTGTTCATAACTCACTTGTAACTGTACACTCCTGAATAAATATGTTTTGAGTGTGCATGTACTCAAGTAGTCAGTTACAAGCAGCATTTGTTAAGGAAATGTGATGTGGGTTTCGTAGTTTAGAATACTAAAGACGGAGCTTATTAACAGTATCCCCTATCCTGTTGCTTTAACATAATTACACCTATAATTCTGGGTCAAACTGTAAGAGGAATCCTACTTGATGTAGACAGAATTATGAGGTATACAGTTTTCAGACTGTATGCTAATTAAAGATATTTGGCCCGAAGTACCTTCTTAACAAGGGCCTTTTTACCTATTTTTAATGTCTGCAACTTAAAAGGTAAGTTTGAGAATGGGATTTAAGAGAAATTAACAGTGGATATGATCACTTTACACAAAAGTTAACTGGGAAATTGGACATGGGAAGGGAAGCCATAGACATGAGTTCAGCGTGATTCACCATAAACTTGTAGAGGTGACATAAAAGGAAAGACTCAACTCTAGACATAAGAACTTTAATGTAAATTAATTTTTGAATGAGGGAGTGAGAGAGTAACTCTAAACACAAACATTAGATTTTGAAAAGATTAGCAGATCAGAGGGGAATGCACCTTACACATAAGCACAATGACTATGGGCTGGGATGTAAGACAAGCCAATTCACAAGAAGTGTATATTACAGGCTAGAAGGGGGGAAATTGCATCTAAAGTTCAAGCACTGTTAAATATATTACAAATCAGGAAGTGGCAGGAAGGCAACTCCAGTCATGATTATGTCAGTTGCTTTTTATCAGCTTGAAGTAAGGGACACTGCAACACATGAGGACTTTATGACAACTTCTTGAGAAGAGAGTGGCTAGACAGAGGAGTACCCTTATCACAAACATTTACTTCACATTATAAGGAGGACGGTAAGGCAATGCCTTAGAAATAAGTATATGATTTTATTCTAAAAATCAGGAGATGTGCATGTTCTGCTTATGTAGCATTACACAAAAGATGCCTTGCTGTACGTTTCTTACCAGTTGTGTCAGCCAGAACCTGCACCACAGGCTTTTACAATGTTATTAGGGTATCAATATTATTTATTCATGGCTTTTGCTCCCTAAACTAAGTGTACAAATCAATGACAGAAATCTATCATGGCAAAACCCAGTGCTGTATTTTAATTTGTGTTAATTCCATCCTCACTTTTCACTGGGCTTCCTTTTCTTATGCATGTATGTATTCATGTGCTAGTTTAGTCATGCATTATATTTTGCTGCTGAGGTTAGAAAGCAGAGAGACAAACCCACCTTTTTGGGAGAACTGAGATGTGTGACTGTCCGTCTTCTTTCTTCTTTTCTGTGACTGATTCGATGACTGCAGTCTCTGCACTAGTCTGCAACTGCTCGTAAGCCCAAGCCAGCAAGGCAAAGGGCAAGCCAGAAAAAAAAAAAAAAAAAACTAAGATAAGGAACTTAAATAAAAGTTAAAAAAAACAAACGGAAACTTCACCCAAACAAAATAAAACCAAACGGAAGAAAGATAAGGAAATTTTCTTCAACTAACTGTCTTTCACCAACGAATAGTCCGTAGTAGCAGTACTGTGCTACAGGCTACTACTGATTGTTTCTCGCTCTCTTTTTTGAGAAGAGAGCAAGAACCAATCAGTAGCAATCCAGCCATCTACATCACGTACGTGCCTGCGGACGTGGCAGTCCGAACCCCCTTCTAATTTACGGTGCGGTTAAACCCGCTTAGACTTCTGGGCATCACACTGATGCTTTTTCTTTTATCTGGACTGCCTTTTACAGCAGTCAGATATTAGATGCTGCTACTATGTTGTTAAAAAATAAAAAAACTCGGAACTCGACGAGCATGCACAGTTCGAGTTCCGGGACTGAGAAAATGCAAAATAATGGAAATATATTTTTATGGCATTTTTTTGGCAAATTAAATGAAATGTATTAAATGTCAACAGAGTCAACTACACTTTCTTCTTTTTCCTGGGAGGGCTGAAGTCCTGCAGTCCAATAGCATGAGCCACCCCTGGTCAGGAGTGCTGAGTTAAGATTTGTGAGAATTTGAGAATTGTACATTAGGCTGGGTAGAAGGTAGGTAAGAGAGAGAGTAATCTTGGCTTCAGAGGTAAGGAATTTCATGTTACAGTAAAGGAGCCCTAGTTTTGAATGAGTCTTTTTGATACAGTTATTAACATGCAAGTCAAATTTAAGCTGATTGTTGATGGTTATGCCTAAGAGCTTAGTAGTGGATTCTCCCTGTACGGGTGTGTTATTAAGGGACAATATGGAGAATGAGGATTTAATTTTGTTGAATTTTTTAGGTAGGAAGAGTAACAGCTTTGTTTTTTAGGGTTAAGGATGAGGTGGTTGTTGGAGAGGCATGTTTCAACTAAGTCAAAAGATGCCTGAGTAGCTGAGAAGAGCTTAGAGGGAGAGTTGGCTGTGATGATGACTGTAGTGTCATCTGCGTAATGCACTAAAGATGACTGATGACAGGAGGTATAGAGCTGATTAGTAAAGATATTAAAAAGTAAAAACCCTAAGATAGACCCTTGAGGTACATCCATTTTTATAGGAAGAAGAGGGGAGGGGAGATTACAGAGTGCCATCTCACTGACTGAGATCTATCAATGAGGTAGCTGGAGAACCATGCAACAGTATCAGAGGAGAAGTTGAGGTTATGCAGTTTTTGCAACAGAAGAGAGTGTGAGACAATGTTGAAAGCTTTTGAGAGGTCCAAGAATAGGAAAGAAATAAGTTTATGGTCATCCATGGCTATAGAGACAGTGTTGAGGAAGGATAATAGAGCTAGGTGGTGCTTGGGTGTGAAGCTGTGTTGAGTGGGTGTAAGCAGATTTTCCTGTATTAGATATTGCACAACTTGTTTATGAATACATTTTTCTAGTACTTTAGAGAGAGAGGAGAGAGAATAGCGATAGGTCTAAAGTTGGAGATATCAGAGGAATTACCTCCTTTGTGTACAGGTAGAGTGTAGCATTGTTTCCAGATAGTAGGGACTTTAGATTCAGAGACAGAGTGATTAATTAAGATAGCTACATGGAGAGTAAGAGAGTTAGCTGCTAGCAGAAGAAAAGTGGAAGGAATATTGTCAGCTAATGTTGAGCATGGTTTTAATTTAGAGAGTATAGTTTTGATGTAGCTAGTAGGTACAGGTTTGAGGGCGAAGGTATTTGAGGAGATAGTATTAGGAGCAGGTTCAGAAAAGTTAGAGATGTTAATAGTAGAGGAGTTTGGGTTAGGGTTCAGTAGCTTAGATATTGAATCGATAAAATAGGTATTGAAGATAGTGGCAGTTTCTTCAGATGTCTTGTCTGGGCATGGATTGGGGGAGCTAATATTACCGGGATGTAATATTTGGTTAATAGAGTTCCAGAATTTGTTAGGATTAGATTTTAGGGCTGTGAGAGGTTTATATACAAAGCCATAAAGAAATGTAGGGCAAAGGCCCAAAAAAACAGGCAGAAGTGTTAAATATTGCTCTTGCAAACATAGAAAGTTGATAGAATTTCAGATTTTGCAGTAGCATGAATTCTCTGATGGGTAAGACGTCTGAAACTCAAATGTCTGTCATTACTTTCTAACTTTAGTCTTTAATGATTTGCCAGTAATTTTCCAGACAACAAGTTTATGAAAAATGAACCCAAAATGTGAGGCAAACATCTGGACATTCGGCAAAAATTTGTACAGCTCAGAGATATGGTCCCCTGACACACCCATGTTCCCATAGAACTGCAGTAACAATTATGTTTATAAGGTAGTACAAGCAGACCACACATTTCCAGGGCTGTCCCTATCAACTTCCTAACATGTTCCATTTCCACAATATTCAGGGGTCAGAGTGCTTGGTATGTGTAGTTAATAGTGTCAGGAAGTAGAAAGCACTGAATGGTGACTGTTGTGCTTGCTGGGCTAAGTACATTACTTTGGATGACAGGGTCCATAGTTTGAGACAAGCAGTTCCTGCTATTTTGCATGCCAGCTACACCTATGGTAGGAGTTGTGCAGGCTGTCCAAACATCAATATTTGTTACTGCAGGAAAGCTGGACAATGGAGAGACAGTGGGTCATAGATATGGACAGTACACAGTTCTGACTAACCTAGATGGTGCCTACTAGAACAGCCAGTTGTGACAAGTCATTTTAGCATGAGGATACAAAGGCTGCCACATAACTGTGTCATTACTCACAACAAGTCAGTGAGTACCATCCATACCCCATGAATGTCAAGGTTTCTCAAAATTTCCATACGTATGCCTCATATATCTGTTCTGTCTGTCATAACATTGTATTTGTCTGGCAAACTATTGATTAAATAGTACAGATTGAAGTGAAAACATCAGTGACAGATGGCTGAGATGCAAACTTCATACCCATAAGAAAATGCAAGCTAAAACAAAACCAGTCTACCAACTGTCTAGGTTTGGAAGAGCAATATTAAGCTGCTGTCCCCATGTCTGGGCCTGTGTCTGACTGTGATATATGGCCCTATCAAGATGTCTGCCTGTAACAGTTGGACAGGTATGGCCAACATGTAGCCTTAGAAGAACAGTGCAACACAAACTGTCTGAGCACCAGAGCAGATGTACAGGGCACAATGCTGGCCAACCTAATCAACAGGTACAGTCAGTGGTGTGTAGTCCGTAACCCCATGTGTGATATTATGACTTCTACCCCAGTCACACCATAACTACAACTACATAGGAGCAGCAACTGTAGACAAAGCCTATGACTGGAGCAGAGCAGGACAAAGGGCCACATATAAGGGGAAGGATGAACCACTGGTCAGACAAACATAGAATGTGCAGACTACATGTTGTGCAGTAGCATGGGTTCCCTGCAGTGTGTGGAGTCAGTAGACAAATGTCTGTCAGTGGTTCCTCACATTAATCTCTACTGAGCTGCCACTGACATACCAGAACATCACAGTGCTGTGCAAAATGTACCTCACATATTATGCAAAACTCTGCTCAGATGAATACAGTCTGTACCCACCCTAGATGTGACTCCGTTAATAAGGATAGCACACAGCCAGGAGATCCCTCAGCCACTATATCAGTGAGGTGTGGACTCTTTACAGAGGTTCATCAGCTAATCGGCTGTAGCACACAAAATCCTTGACTGGAGTGCAGGTCGGTCTGGACTGGAGTCCCACTCTTATTATTGATGGTCATACTGGGCATGCTCCTACACTTTGCTTCTGTCAGCCCATGTCTGAACCCATATCTGACTACAGAATTGGGATATACATATATCCCTTCTGCATACAGACAGCTATGTACACCTTAACTATCTATCCCCATCCCATCAAACATGTTTACCCCCATCTATCTGTATGTAGTATATATAAAATGTATCTGGATTTGTTGACTCTGATATACTTACAGATATACAGGTAACATATACAAATATATAATTTACAGATAGGCAGAGCTGGGGAGGAGAGACAGGCAGAGAGAGAGAGAGAGAGATAGAGAAAGAGAGAGAGAGACAGAGAGAGAGACCTTGAAAGGCATAGAGTGATGTACTGCAACAGCCACACGTACACCTATTTGAAACAGTGGCATGTACAAATACTATGGTGGGCCCATTGTGTAATAGTAGGTAGAAAAGGGTTGTAATCTCACATCAGTCTCGTGTGTGTGTGTGTGTGTGTGTGTGTGTGTGTGTGTGTGTGTGTGTGTGTGTGTGCGTGTGAGTGTGCGTGTGTGTGTGTGTGTGTGTGTGTGTGTGTGTGTGTGTGTGTGTGTGTGTGTGTGTGTGTTTCTGTATGTATTACATGTACAGCAGAATATACACACCCAACAGGCCTATGTCTGTGTAATGGCCACCCGTATTTTGGCCCTGTGGCTACTGTCGTCTCCAACAGTGGTCTCCCTGTCAGCAGCTACTGATGTTTCCACCCCAACAGCACTGGCAGACACTCTCTACATATGTAATTCCTGTGGTGCGTGTGATAAGTACATACTGTTATAGTGCAGGCAGTGGTTCAATTCCCAAAAGCATGAACTGTGTGTGCATATAAGTATATTCCCTTGTAGCTTTGTGTATTTCCTGCCTATGTGTGTGCAATGCCAATACATTTTGAGGCCTGTTCCACCCTGTTACCCCCCCCATTGCCCTACTTTCCAGGGCCTGCTGATGTCATCCACCTTAGATACAGCATTGGACATTCCGCAGGCATTTAAGCTCCATGGCACACTGATAAGTATGTTGCACTACAGTGCATAAAACTCAATAGATAGGGGTTCTAATCTCAAAAGTGCTAGCTCTGTGGGTGAAGCATGTTCCCTGCTGGTGTGTGGATTGGTTATACCATTTTGAGGCCTGTTCCACCCTGATGACTCCCCCCATTGCATTAATAGACAGGGCCTGTTGATGTCATCCACCTTAGATAGAGCATTGGACACTTTGCAGTCATATAAGCTCTGTGGTGTGCGCAATAAATGTGTATCACTATAGTACATACAACTAGATTGGTAGGGGTTCTAATCTCAAAACTGCTAACTGTGTGTGTGTATGAAGCATATCTCCTGTATGTGTATGGGTTGGTTATACCATTTTAGGCCTGTTCCACCCTGCTGACTCCCCTCATTGCATTAATTTGCAGGGCCTGTTGATGTCATCCACATTACATACAACACTGGATACTCTGCAGGCATATAAGTTCCGTGACACATGCAATAAGTATGTAGCACTATAGTATATACAACTAGCTAGGTGGGTGTTTTAATCTCAAGACTGCCAACTGTGTGTGTGTGTGTGTGTGTGTGTGTGTGTGTGTGTGTGTGTGTGTGTGTGTGTGTGTGTGTGTGTGTGTGTGTGAAGCATATCCCCTGTGTGGTTTGGTTATACTACTTTGAGGCCTGTTTTACCCTGCTGACTTCCCCCATTGCATTAATTTACAGGACCTGTTGATGTCATGCACCTTAGATGCACTGTTTGACATTCTGCAGACCATACCTCTCAACTGTATACAGTTTTGCAGAATGCCCAGATGATTGCCTCATATATTTCAGCTGTGTGTCATATAATTATGGTTTCCTGGCAAATCATTGGTAAAGCATTAAGAGCTGAAGTCAGAAAATAATGGCAGGCATATGAGTGTCAGACTTCATACCCTTCACAAAGGTAATGGTAATACAAAACCTGTCACTCTATCAGTTATCTAAGTTTGTAAGGGAAATATGTAAAACTGTTGCTAATTTTGGGTCTATATCCCCCCTCTTATTGAAGATTTTGTCCACATGTATTGTACTAACTGGTTGAGAGATATTCCCCAGGCATATAAGCTCGGTGGCATATGCAATAAGGACATAGCAATATACTACATACAACTAGATAGGTAGGGGATGTAATCTCAATACTGGCAACTGTGTGAGAGTATGTGTCTGTGTATGCATATCCTCTATAGCAGCTTGGCCTTCTTGCCTGTGTGTGTGTGCAATGCTTATACCATTTTTTGTGCCTGTGCCACCCTGTTAACTCCACCATCACCAACCTATTCAAGGTCTGGAGAGGTCATGCACCTTAGATGCAGAGTTACACATTTTCACACACAATAGCACTGTGGTGCATGCAATATGTATGTTGGGCTATACTGTACATAACTAGATAGATAGGTGTTGTAATTCCAAAACTGGCAACTCTCTCTGTATGACTGTTGGAATGCATGTCCCCCTACAGCAGTGTGTATGTAACACGGTTATACCATTTTAAGTGCTGTTAACTCCCCCAGTGGCAATCCTTACAGCACATGCAGATGTCAACCACCTGAATAGTAGTGGCAGACACTGCAAAACTGTATAAGCTCCGTGGTTCATGCGTTATGTATATTGTGCTATCTTATGTATAACTAGCCAGATAGGGGTTCTACTATAAACAAGAGTAGTTTATGAGTGTGTGTGTGTGTGTGTGTGTGTGTGTGTGTGTGTGTGTGTGTGTGTGTGTGTGTGTGTGTGTATGTTTGTGTGAAGCATATCCCCTGTGTGGGTTGGTTATACTACTTTGAGGCCTGTTTCACCCTGCTGACTTCCCCCATTGCATTAATTTACAGGGCCTGTTGATGTCATGCACCTTAGATGCACTGTTTGACATTCTGCAGGCCATACCTCTCAACTGTATACAGTTTTGCAGAATGTCCAGATGATTGCCTCATATATTTCAGCTGTGTGTCATATAATTATGGTTTCCTGGCAAATCATTGGTAAAGCATTAAGAGCTGAAGTCAGAAAATAATGGCAGGCATATGAGTGTCAGACTTCATACCCTTCACAAAGGTAATGGTAATATAAAACCTGTCACTCTATCAGTTATCTAAGTTTGTAAGAGAAATATGTAAAACTGTTGCTAATTTTGGGTCTATATCCCCCCTCTTATTGAAGATTTTGTCCACATGTATTGTACTAACTGGTTGAGAGATATGCCCCAGGCATATAAGCTCCATGGTATATGCAATAAGGACATAGCACTATACTACATACAACTAGATAGGTAGGGGATGTAATCTCAATACTGGCAACTGTGTGAGGGTATGTGTCTGTGTATGCATATCCTCTATAGCAGCTTGGCCTTCTTGCCTGTGTGTGTGTGCAATGCTTATACCATTTTGTGTGCCTGTGCCACCCTGTTAACTCCACCATCACCAACCTATTCATGGTCTGGAGAGGTCATGCACCTTAGATGTAGAGTTACACATTTTCAAACACAATAGCACTGTGGTGCATGCAATACATATGTTGGGCTATACTGTACATAACTAGATAGATATGTGTTGTAATTCCAAAACTGGCAGCTCTCTCTGTATGACTGTTGGAATGCATGTCCCCCTGCAGCAGTGTGTATGTAACACGGTTATACCATTTTAAGTGCTGTTAAACCCCCAGTGGCAATCCTTACAGCACCTGCAGATGTCAACCACCTGAATAGTAGTGGCAGATACTGCAAAACTGTATAAGCTCTGTGGTTCATACGCTATGTATATTGTGCTATATTATGTATAACTAGCCAGACAGGGGTTCTACTATAAACAAGGGTAGTTTTTGAGTGTGTGTGTGTGTGTGTGTGTGTGTGTGTGTGTGTGTGTGTGTGTGTGTGTGTGTGTGTGTGTGTACGTATGTATATCCCCTTGCAGCAGTGTGCCTGTGTTAGGGACACAGGCATACCTCTCGACCCATAGAGAAAGACATCTGGAGAAAGCCATACAGAAAAGTGGACAAA